>NC_079392.1:5654650-5734321 GCF_029220125.1 Pseudoliparis swirei | reverse complement strand
TTACCACTGTCAAAATGTGTTTTTTCTTTTTCACATTGTGTGCGATGAACAAATATTTTACTTTTGATATCGCACTTAAATTCTGTGTTCCTGGTCTCATCAATTTGAAAGCTGGACCAAAGTGTTTTGATTTCATTCAATTAGAATTAGGCCAAATGAAAAGCCTCAAGTCATAAGTCCAGTCTGGACCGTCGGCACAAAGGTACTTGTTAATATTAATCTGATTTATTGAAGGGACCGTAATGTCTAGGTTCCGGCAAAACATCAGAAGAGACGGCACTTTGCCTGTGAGGAGACAGAGATATTGTGTCTGCAGCTCAAGGATAGCTACACGCCTAACAGTATTCAACATTCACACTTGTTATCAATATTTACACATACCAAGAGGGGCGCACGGCCAACAGACAGCCCCCACCCGGGGGTACGAGGGATGGGATATGCACCTGTGACGAGATCTGGGTATAAAAGATGGAATCTTGATGTGCTAAAAAGAGTGTGGTTTTCGGGCTTCAACTTGCATGTTGAGGAGAGCTCCCCGTGGTTTGTACTTTGCTTTTGATCAGTGAATAAACGTCTCCTTAAAGGAGAGAACTACAGCGGACTCGTATTATTGTAGAAGCTCTTCCAGGCGGTTCAATTCTGAATTACGTTACAATTTGGTGACCCCGAACGTTGGTTGGCTGACCTGGACGGTAACAGAGAGCTTTTGACCAGAGCGGTGACGTCCGTTTCCCGGACTCGACCAAGGGTCGGCTGTTCGGCGGTTGACAACCAAAGGATCCTCATAAACAACAGGTAAAGACAACCTTTTTAATAAAATGTCTGTATTGAATACACTAAATTAGGTTGTCAACGGCGGATAAGCCTCTACCCATAAATTAAAAATATAGACAGTTAGAAATTGTTACTGATCACATGTAAAGTATAAACACATAAATCACACTGTTAGGGATATAGGGAGTGTCCATTGATAGGGTATAGTGAGGGAATCTAGAGTTGTAGTTGTGTTAACAGTAGGGAATTTGTAGACTAGGGCCTTTAGGTAAATGAATAGAGTTTCGAAAGACTAAGGAACACTCTTCGGAGATACTAAGGTCGGCTCTTAGTCGGTAGAAATCCATGTTTTGTGAGAGGGGTCTAAAAAAAATAAAGTGAACTGGTCCTGACTGCTGGGTGAGTCAGTGTAGAAATCCATGTTCCATATTTTAAGTGTGAGGGTCGACTAAAATAAAGTGAACCGCTGGTCCTGACTGCTGGGTGAGTCAGTGTAGATTAGAAATCCATGTTCCATATTTTAGTGTGAGGGTCGACTAAAATAAAGTGAACCGCTGGTCCTGACTGCTGGGTGAGTCAGTGTAGATTAGAAATCCATGTTCCATATTTTAGTGTGAGGGTCGACTAAAATAAAGTGAACCGCTGGTCCTGACTGCTGGGTGAGTCAGTGTAGATTAGAAATCCATGTTCCATATTTTAGTGTGAGGGTCGACTAAAATAAAGAGAACCGCTGGTCCTGACTGCTGGGTGAGTCAGTGTAGCTAAGAAATCCATGTTCCATATTTTAAGTGAGGGTCGACTAAAATAAAGAAACCGCTGGTGGTCCTGTCATCTGTATTAAAAGAGGCAGTGTGGTGATGAATTAGGGTGAATCCGTGTTAAAACAGGGTAATTCCGTTTAATGCGTATGCCGCTGGATGTAGTCACCTAGTGATAGGGGAAATTAGAGAATACAGTGTATCTAGTGTGTATTCTGCGAGATGCGATGGACACAGGGAGAGATTTTTTGTTTTCAATAAACTGTGTGGGGGGTTTGCTGTAGCTCGTGGCGATTTTAACGAGACCTGAACACCGAATATATCGGGACACGTAAGTGCCCTGAGAATTCCCCGGAAGGTTCTCGGCCAGACTACGTCTCTGTGGGGCATAAAAGAGGGGTAAAACGGGAAATTCATTGACGAGGGTACTAAGAAGTGAAGGAGAAATAAAACAATATTTGTGAACTGGTGTTATCAAATCCTAGCGGACGAGCGCTGTATCCTTATGATACAGTAGAAGCTTCTCGCCCGAGTTCATACTATTGGTTATTGCAACTTTTCTCCTGGCTTCAAAAGGGATACGTGTAAAAAATCAAATTTTTGCTTGTTTAAAAGACGACTGGAAAACGGATCATTCTGTATGTGTGTGTGTGACTTGCTGTGACCTTGGGGTGCTCACACTCCTTCTCTCGAGAAAAAGGGAAAAACGATTTTGTTAACAAAACATATTGATACATATATGACGGTAAAACCAACATAATTGATAAAGGATATAAAGTTTAAAATCTTGAGCTCAAGTAGTAAGTACATAAAAAGATATTCTGCAATATAAGTAACGCATGATAAAGATTATAGAGTGTGTGAAAAAAGCTCCTGTTATGTTGAAGCTGTGAAATGTGTGTTTTTCTTTAAATCCCAGCTGTGCTTGATGAACTGCGTGCTTATTGAAATGAAGTTGTCGTGAGTTATGGCCATTAACTCACGTTCACCCTGACTTGTATATGTTGCTTTAACGTGTTATAGCTTGATAGATAAATAACTGAATATATGACTTTAGGGGACCCCGAACTCAGATTAGTGACCTGGTTTAAGATAAAGACTAAAGACGCTACACAGACCCCTGACGAGGGTCTGCGGCGGTTTGGCGGTTGACAACAAGAGGCCTCATAAACAACAGGTGTGCAGACGACCTTTTGTCTTAAGACTGTCTGTGATTGGAAAAACTAAATGTTGTTGTCAACAGTTAAATAAGCCTCTACCCATAGTTTAGAAATAGCTTATAAAAAACGGGGACCGATTGATTAGAATTGTTTCAGATAAAAGACAGAACTGTGTCACAAGCTGCAGACAGGAACCTTGGGGAAGCCAAGAGAGTGTGTGTGAGTGTGTGTGTGTGCGTCCGAGTGCGCTCTTGGAGCGTGTGTCATTTGTTGTGAACATGGATGTGTTTCTTTAACTATTTCGAAAAAGGGAAAGCGTGGATTAACAAGGGGGAGATTGATAAAACTGGGAACGCTACCTACATTATTAAAACATTAAAACGATGTGAATCTGAAGCTGAAGAGATGGAATTAAAAGGAATAAAAGTTCCGCTGGGGAACTATTCAATATCATTATATATAAACCAATGAGCATTTTGTGAGTGTTCTGTTGATGCGCTACACGATAAACACAATACACACGCACTTCTAAGCTGATAAGACAGGAGCGAAGGGACAGATAGCATTGAGGGACGAGGGCTAGCCTTCAGCTAACTACGTGGAAGGACGAGGCAGGACATAGAGAAAGATCAGACAAGAGTGCCTCAAGGTACAGGATAGAAGGGACACAGTGGTCAGGGGTGGTACTGCACCCACAATACGAGATAGGGCCTCTAGAGGTAGGGAGACTCATACCCCAGTGGGCAGATAGGCTACTGCAGGGAATTAACCCATGGACACCATCGTGTTGCCAAAGTTATGTATATAAAATAAAGATTAATGTACACACACATACTTCATTAACCAACCAAGGCCATAAAATGGGAGAGAGTAGGTGAGAAAGCATTAGACAAAATAAATAGAGCAGTTACGTGCAGGAAAAGCTAGGAAAATTTAAAATAATGAAGATGCATGCTCCAACTAAAAACTGAAAAGTGCTCAGCTGCACACTGCTGCGCGCTCCCACAAAAGCGCTGCCTTCACCGGACGGAGAGCGGCCCCTCCCCTGGCCCCTCCCCTACCCACTTCGCTGCGCGCGCCGCACTCACAAGTCACAGAGCAGCCCCGCCTCCACCCAAACTTGAGCTCTCCGCCGTGCGCGCTGTCGCTGTGCGCACCACCGTTACAGTGACTGAAGACATCGGTTGACGATAATTATTAATTGGGAGAGTGCACGGCCATATGTTTATTTTTTTACAACATTTTTTTAGGGATATGAATTGTTAGTTAAAAGAAATATTTTTATTATAATTTTTTCCTCAGTCTCTCAAAGATTTGACCCCTTTCAATCATAACTGCAGTTTTTGTTCAGCCACGAGCCACCTCCCTAAGCAGTTAAGACATGGAGACAACTAAGACAATGGTTGATGTTTCTAAGCTAATGACGATGCCACCACTGGATTGTGAGGGAGGAGCAGCCTATTTAGGTAGAATCAGAGAGTTGTGGAACAACAAACTAGGGGAAGATTTTCTTGAGGATAGCATGACTGAACAGTTATTCAGGATGTCAATAGAATCATCTGTGACTATGACCATAAAGACTGAGCTGAAAGGGATAGTAGGACTCAAGTACATGAACTTCTATGACTGGGAAGCTCAGGTCAGACGCCAAATAGATAACAATAAACAGAGCAGGAAAAAGATGACCTGAC
Organism: Pseudoliparis swirei; assembly: GCF_029220125.1. Taxonomy (NCBI): domain Eukaryota; kingdom Metazoa; phylum Chordata; class Actinopteri; order Perciformes; family Liparidae; genus Pseudoliparis; species Pseudoliparis swirei. The sequence goes on along the minus strand of NC_079392.1, from coordinate 5,729,938 downwards.
CAAAGCAGAAGTAAATGGCACAAGCCACAGTGCAGCAGACAGCAGCACAACATGGACCTTAAGTCCCGTATCCAGCTCCTCCTCCAAATCCATAAGCACTGATCTATCAACAGTCACAGCAAGCCACGTTTGCACCGCTTCAAGCTTAGTTCCCTCAAACCTTATGTCCCGCAACAGGTGGGTCAGCAGCCCATAAATGGGGCCCACAATAGAGAGAATATGCGTAAAAGAAGCCCGTTCAGGAGTAAGAGGGGTAACAACTGGGGCAACGGAGGCTTTAGACGAGTATTAATAAATTTTTAATTATAGTCAGGCTGGACATCGGGCTAACTTTTGTCCTTATCCACCACAGGGTTAGCAGTCTCAGTCAGAACCACTTCAGTACTCTCATAATGTCTAAACCCCGCCATAACAAGCACCCAACACATAGCCACAGCCACAAGGCAACAGTGATCCACGGCACCAGGCCTGGACCAGAGACACAGAATTAGGCGTGCCCAGATCCAACAGCTGACAGCGAACTGTACTCACTGAACAGAAATGTGCCACGCCCACTAGTCACCCAATGAGTCAACTGGAGACTAAAGAGACACTGAACAGGAAGCAAAGCGTCCGGTGGGACAGAGTAGATGATGATGACATCACACCTCTGCATGACACCAGCCAGCAGTGGAGACTTTGGTTCAAAGTCCTGCATCCCTACTCGCCACCAGGGGACCAAAGACATTGTGCCCTTAACTCCTCCTTGATACAAGATGAGATCTGAGATCCTGAGGGACTGCCTGCAACACGAGATTGAGGTTCGTGAAGACCCAGCTGAGGAGGCTTGGAGATCTATGCAGAACAGCAAGGAGTAGCAGCGGCCGGTGAATGAACACCAGAGCTGCAGACTGTATGCAGTCGTTGACACCGCAGCTCCACATCACAGTGTTGGTCCAGAGTGGAGGCAAAGAGAAGAACAATGGTGAAAGCAGAGGTTGAGGCTACGGACTGGGTGCACACACAAAATAAACACTGGCATTACTCCACATTTGAGAACATGTACAGAACTGCACACACATCGGAGGTCCAGTTAATATTAGAGACACATGCTTAGACGCACACATAGTAGAGAGAACACTGATCATGGGGACACTGACAACATGCTAAACTTATTTCCAGACACTTTGTGGACTAAAGGGTGAACTGATGTGTGACTGATTCCGATAGCTCCCGTAGAGATAGAGTTAAAACCGCGTACGATTCCAATTTAATCGTCACCAGCATCCCTTCAGGATGGAACAGACTGTAGATATATATTTTTTTAAACCATAGAATGGCTGTTATAGGCAAGTGTACTGGAGAGGACGAGGGCTCCCTGGAATACATTAATTAATTAATTTCCAAAAACCTTGAAAATGGGCCTTGATTTGGGGCCAATAAATAAATTTGCAACCCGTTCTTTAATAATTAGGCCGACTTATTATGATCAGATCAACGTGCTAATTTTTTGTTTCAATACTGTACATGGGGTAAAAAAGTGCGAGTCGGATTAACCAAGAGCCAGGTCAAACTAAATTTTTTCTTGTTCCTTTGTGAGAAGACACAAGGTCAGTGGGGGTGAGACACGTTAGCATAGTAGAAGACGCCATTACGTGGTTGTTGTTGTAAATTACATCCGACACACCAGTTACATGCTGCTGCTGTTTTCACCAACACATTTTGACAATTTGGATTTAAGAGATATTTTTCTTTGAGTACTATTGCCAGTGTTAAAGATATAGTGTTGGGTTTACTATTGATTTTTGATAAACAATAGTGGTTATTATTACAGTAATGCCGTTAGGCGTACGAGTAATTGATTTCTCATCACTGTTTCAGTACTAAGTTTTTATTTGTTTATCTTTTTGTTTTTTTGACTGACAGTTTTAGAGAATAGTGTTGGGTTTACTGTTTTTTGGGAAAAGACAGTGGTTATTATTACAGTAATGCCGTTAGGCGTACGAGTAATTGATTTCTCATCACTGTTTCAGTACTAAGTTTTTATTTGTTTATCTTTTTGTTTTTTTGACTGACAGTTTTAGAGAATAGTGTTGGGTTTACTGTTTTTTGGGAAAAGACAGTGGTTATTATTACAGTAAATGCCGTTAGGCTTACGAGTAATTGATTTCTCATCACCGTTTCACAACTGAGGTTTTTATTTTAGTCGGTTTCAAAGGATAGTTTTGGGTTTACTGTTTTTTGGAAAAATAGTGGTTATTATTACAGTCGTCCGTTGGACGTACGAGTAATCGATTTCTCATGAGCTGTTAAGAAACTGACACCTATTTATGCGACGTGCTAAATTGACAGTTTTGTTTAAAGAAACAAATATTCTCCCATTCTACTGTATATTGTTAAATGTTTTGTGTAAAAATAACGTCCTTTTCCCATTTTTGACAGCTGCAGGCTGTAACAAGTCTTGATGCTTGACTGTTTTGATTGTCTGTGATTGCTGTTTAACCAAAGTAACAGTTTCTGCCATCTTGTTTACGAAAGATTGAAAAAAAGAAAAAGATTTGCATAAAAGTAACAGTCTTTTCCCATATTTGAGACTACGTTGTATAATTGTGTACACTGTACATTTGCTAATTTGAAATTTATCCCAACCGCACCGCACCCACGTATAGACACAGTGTAGAATAATTGGATTTTAGAATTTTTTTAACAACATTTATTTTTTACATTATTTTAAAAAAAATTCTGAACTTGAATTTTTAAATGTTTTCTGTGCTCTACATTTACATTTCCTTACATATATTAAGCCTCAGCACCTGATCCCCCTTAACAAGAAAGAAGTTGACTGCAACATGCATCCACCTTGAGTTTTCTGAATCAAAGGTTGTTTCAGAAAAAGGAGGGATGGGAGATGCAGAGACAGTTGTGACTGGTACTGAGATGTGGCGTTCGAGGAGTGATCATGTCTGGCTGGCACAGCTTTGCAACCAAACACTTACCACATTTAGAAACAAGCACCTACAAGAAGTTGAGAAATATTTCTAGAGAGCACATTCACACGGAGCAGTCTATTGCCCAATCACAGGTGATAGTCGAGAGCTAATCAACAATTGAAGCAATTGAGACAATGATGGCTAAATTATCCTCAAAGGAGGGAGAACATTTCTCTCCCATGAGTTATTGACATGAAGACCCATGCGGGGTCTACAGAGAGTTAGGAGACAGTCCTAGACTTGACATATTTCAGAGAATATTCTGGGAAAAATAACTGACCAGATCTAAGTTTTTCTCCAAGTAGGTTGCTGAAGCCCACTAGGAGCCAGCTGATGAGTCATCAGTGGAACCAGGTGACTGGGTAAGACTCGAGGTTCACAAGAGGAAGTGGACTGAGCCCAGGTGGACAGGGTGTTTTGAAGTCATTGCAAGGACTTCACAGCGCCCTCCAGGTGAGAGGCTTCACCAAGAGAGGAGCACCGTATAACACATTGTACATTTGCAGATCAGCCGGCCGAAGAATCACACCAGCCGCTGAATAGTTGCCTCATCAGGGTAATTCTGACTAACAGATGTGAGGTCACTTCCACACATTTCTGCCTAGGCGCAGGAGCGAGTTAAGACTGCAACACAGAAAGTTGTCGCATACGACATCAACTCTCACTGTTCACTGTGTGAGACTTGCCATTAGCTGCACCACCAGGTGCGACTGTTTGTTTTCCCATGAAGATAAAAGGACAGAAAGAAAAGGTTGTTTTTGACCTAGAAGCTGGCTCGACAATCTATGTTGACGCCAGAATACGCAGAGGAGGGCCAGATGAGGACAGACCAATAGATCAGATAGCAGTAGGTTTAGAATCAGAATGTGGACTGTCTCAACTATGTGCATTTCAACAAACTTGACATGACCGACAGGAATGTAAGGACAGCTAATGACTTATTAGAACAAGATGGCACTCGATATGTTGTTAGCAAGATGGAGGACTCTGCTCCAGCTTTGGCCAAAGTTGTTGCCCCTTCATTCCAGATAACAGCCCCGAACCCTCCCCAACCCTCAGCCCGATACGCTACCAGAAGAGACCTCATAAAGGTCCCACATGGGATCTGTTAGCCAAAGAAATACGAAGCTATTTCCAGGGAGCGGCAGGTATGCAGGAAGCACTGTTTCAACAGGTGGAAGGAGCCACGGAGGAGAGGCACATGGGACCAGACCCACAGGAGGAGGAGGTCCATCCGAGGAAGGGGGACGAGCCACGGCAGACTGGACCCTACCTGATGGGACTGACCACACCCACCGCAGAGGAGAGAAACCATACCGGAACCACAACACACACTGCACCAAGGCAGAAGCACCTGAAGGAAGGCCAGAGGAGAGGGGAGGAGACCATCACGGCAAAGCCCCGCCGGCCACAGAGGAGAGGAGAAGCAAGGCGTGGCCAATCCACACCAGAACACCAGCAGATGGCTGAGGGAGCTGGAGAGGGGGATGACCTTCACACTCACAGAAAGGAGGAAAACAAGATGGAGAGCCCAGCTGAAAGAACAATGCCCGTCTCATGGAACCCCAAGAAGAAGACGTGGTCCCTAGCAATTGGAGGTAACAGCCATTATCGGACTAAAGGTCAGATTGACCTGCGATGATGTCGGTTCATCAGGGTGTCTCTAGAGAACCCTGCGATTCTGATAAATGTGTTTTATAACCTAATATTGTTGTGGCTTGCATTTCTTATCAGGTCTAACCACCTGAGAAAAACAGCATATTCTGCCATTGACTAGTCGAGTTGCCTTAAGTGACATTAGTAGAGTGTAACCCTTATAAAATTGCATTTCTGTTTTCTTATGTGTTGTGATAATAATCGATAACAAGATATAAGCAATAACACCCCAAAGGACCCAACCCCTAAGAAGACCTGCAGCAGCTCATGCATTCATCCACCAGGTGCTAGTAACCTGATGCATGAGTGGTTCCTGCTGTACGCAAAGTACATGAACCAGAAGAGTCAAAGGAGCAACAACATTTTCGGTCTGGTGAGAGACCTCTGTCTCCCAAGGGGGGAATGTGCTGGTTAAAATGGTTCAAATTGTGCGCTTCCACAACAATAGGGTGTATTAAATTTTTACATTGTGTTATATTAGGCTTAAATTACATCTAAAAGATGATTCAGAGGGCACACACAGCTCTCTCCCTCAGACAAGGGTCAACAACCCCAGACATAGATACACACAGCGGCCTTGTGCTGCTCCAGTCTGAACCGGTAGAGAGGAGACTGCAGAGAGGACCAGGAGGCTCAGACACAATAACGATAAGGGAAGTAACGAGGGGGGAGACGTCAGCAAGAAACCTCACATTCCTTAAAGTAACCGGCGTGGACTGGGACAGGGGTCACACTGAGGTCACACTGAGGTCACACTGAGTGACGAGAACTAATAGAGAGGATGGGGACGATGGTGAGCAGATAAGTATCAACGGCGACGGATCCGAGGAAGAAACCGAATTGGACGCTCCCTTCCTGTGCACATAACTTGCGAAGGTTTGATCATATCCCATATAGTGCACACAAGCACACACTTAAAGAGGCGGGAGACTGTCCTGATAGGGAGTTTTTTTTCATACTGTTTTTGTATTAGCATACTATGTGCTCAGAGGAATATCCAGTAGAAAGGAGAGGGTCACAAATACCTGGAGACAACGGTTCTCTAGTACGAGGAATATGAAGATCCTGGATATAAGAGGGTTCAGCTTAGCTTCTTATGACATCTTTCAAGTTTTTGGATATCACACAACACTTATTTCTACTTATAATGTTCAGATCTCCACCCTGTCACTGATCGAGCCAGTTCTTCTAGATTTATATTAAATTGAGTTACATAATGAATTATGTAAAAATGGGGATTGTTAATATTAATCTGATTTATTGAAGGGACCGTAATGTCTAGGTTCCGGCAAAACATCAGAAGAGACGCACTTTGCCTGTGAGGAGACAGAGATATTGTGTCTCCAGCTCAAGGGCAGCTACACGCCTGACAGTATTCAACATTCACACTTGTTATCAGTATTTACACATACCAAGAGGGACACACGGCCAACAGACAGCCCCCACCCGGGGGTACGAGGGATGGGATATGCACCTGTGACGAGATCTGGGTATAAAAGATGGAATCTTGATGTGCTAAAAAGAGTGTGGTTTTCGGGCTTCAACTTGCATGTTGAGGAGAGCTCCCCGTGGTTTGTACTTTGCTTTTGATCAGTGAATAAACGTCTCCTTAAAGGAGAGAACTACAGCGGACTCGTATTATTGTAGAAGCTCTTCCAGGCGGTTCAATTCTGAATTACGTTACAGTACTCGCTACCTCAGAGGTACATATTGTACTTGTTACTGTACTACTGCGAATATAAAACTGACTTATTGAAGGGACTGTTGTGTTCAAGCTCCTGCAAATTCACATTTATTTAGCCTGATATTAATTGCTTAGACTTGTTAAATATTTCCAATGTGTACTGATATTACTGTTACACTACACTTATTTAGCTTCATATTTATTGCTTATACTGTTAATGTTTCCACTCTGTTTCTGATATAAGACATTTCCTAGCTTCTTATTCATTTCTGAGACTGTTAAATAAGTGACACACAGTTGTCTCCAGGAGAAATGCTGAGGCGGGTGGTGACGCAGCACGTGGACGAGGTCGTGGACGAGGCGTTTGGCCTGTTGGACACGTTGACAGCGGCGTATGAGGACATCGTTTCTCAATTAGGAGAACATGAGCTACACACATCAGGTTGGTGCCGCTTCACGATTGTTCCCGGTCTTCGTGCTCGTTTCACGGCTTCAAGTCACATTTGGTCCGTTTCCAGCTCGTCGGCTGCAGTGAGCGAGACTTTTGGTGGATCTGATTGGTTTCCAGCTCTCCTCTGATCTCATTCGTCAGGGAGGAACTTTAAACACCTCACGGTCCTCGAGTCAAACTGGTGACGGGATCTGCACCTGGAGATCTCTTGGGACGGTCTTCAGAACGGCCAGAACAACTTCTGGAGGAGCAAACCGGCCATAACGTGTTCCAACTGCCGTAAAGTGTAACCGTAAAGTGTTCCAACTGCCGTAAAGTGATCCAACTGCCATAAAGTGATCAAACTGCCATAAAGTGATCAAACTGCCGTAAAGTGATCAAACTGCCGTAAAGTGATCAAACTGCCGTAAAATGAAATAACTGCCGTAAAGTGATCAAACTGCCGTAAAGTGATCAAACTGCCGTAAAGTGATCACACTGCCGTAAAACGAAATAACTGCCGTAAAGTGATCAAACTGCCGTAAAGTGATCAAACTCCCGTAAAGTGATCAAACTGCTGTAAAGTGATCCAACTGCCGTAAAGTGATCCAACTGCCGTAAAACTAAATATCTGCCGTAAAGTGATCAAACTGCTGTAAAGTGATCAAACTGCCGTAAAGTGATCAAACTGACGTAAAGTGATCAAACTAGTGTAAAGTGATCAAACTACTGTAAAGTGAAATAACTGCCGTAAAGTGATCAAACTGCTGTAAAGTGATCAAACTGCCGTAAAGTGATCAAACTGCCGTAAAGTGATCAAACTGCCGTATTGATCAAACGTAAGTGAAATAACCGGTGATCAAACTGCCGTAGAGTGATCAAACTGACGTATTGATCTGTGTTCTGCAGCCTCTCTTCCCGTTCTTTGAAGCTGTGATCGAAGGGTTGAACTGGAGGAGCTCTTCAGGGGGAAGAGGAACCAGCGTTGAGTGCAGCAATGCTGGTCCTTTGGTCTGATGCATGTTTCTGAAGGACCACAAACAACTTTCTTTAATGATGAAAAGATTAGTCTTATGGTATTACTCATGGTGTTACTCATGGTATTACTTATGGTATTACTCATAGTATTACTCATGGTGTTACTCATGGTCTTACTTATGGTGTTACTCATGGTATTACTCATGGTATTACTCATGGTGTTACTCATGGTATTACTCATGGTATTACTCATAGTATTACTCATGGTGTTACTCATCATGGTGTTATTTATGGTATTTTTGTAGTTTGGCTTCTAGAAATGTTACTTTCTTGATTCTCTTAGTTCTGACTTTGTCCTCGTGGTTGAATTCACTTATTGTAAGTCGCTCTGGATAAAAGCGTCTGCTAAATGACATGTGATGTAACAGTTATGTATTGATAGTGCCCATTCTTCTAGATTTATATTAGTGTTTAGTTACATAACGAATTATGTAAAAAGGGGGATTGATGATATAAAACTGAATTATTGAAGGGACGATTGTGTTCAAGCTCCTGCAAATTCAGAATAACATCACATAGCAGATGGAATATGTGTGATAATAAATATTATGACTGCCTCTCAAAGCTAGGTACTCGCCTCACACAAACGCAACACACACTTGTTATCACGTTGTTACAATGAGAGAGGGGGACGAGGGCCCCCTCCTGTGAGAAAGGGGTGTGGGGGGGTGCAGCAGATCCGATGTCAGGATGACTTCACATGTGGGGGCACGGAGGTCCGTACGTGGAAAGGGAGGCCGAGTTGTTTTGGGTTTTCAACTAGTGCCGACCGGAGAGGACTCCGCTGTGATTGCTATCGCATCGAACTTGTATTTGACGCGTGATCAGAGAATAAATTCTCCCGTTGGAAAGGAGAGAAGGAGAGAAGGTACTTTACCACACCTCCAATTTTGATAGACGCTAACACGACACCTCAGAGGTACATGAACGTTTTACTGTACGACAGCTCAGAGGTACATATTGTACTTTCAGATGATTTCACTTCTGATTTTTTCATGTTCTCCCTCAAAACCCTGACCTCATTCATGAATAAACCGATTGAATATTAGAGTTCAATATGAGATTCTTAAGATGTATAAATGTATTTTATTATTCTCCACAGATGTCCAGCAGCAGTTGGTGATGAAACAAGAGGTTCCCCCTGAACAGCAGGACTGGAGCTCCAGTCTGGACCAGGATGACCCAGAGCCTCCAAACATTAAAGAGGAGCAGGAGGACCAGGAGAACCCAGAGCCTCCACACATTAAAGAGGAGCAGGAGGACCAGGAGGACCCAGAGCCTCCACACATTAAAGAGGAGCAGGAGGACCCAGAGCCTCCACACATTAAAGAGGAGCAGGAGGACCCAGAGCCTCCACACATTAAAGAGGAGCAGGATGAACTCAGGATCAGTCAGGAGGGAGAGCAGCTTCAAAAGCTGGAGGAGGCTGGAATCAAGTTCTCATCCACCCCTGTAAAGAGTCAATATGATGATGAGGAAGCTCAGCTCTCAAAGTCCATAAAAACTGACAAAAGAGAGGCAGAACATTTGAAAACAGAAGCAGACGGAGAGGAAGTCAGATCCAGATCAGATCCAGAGAGTCCTTTACAACCAACTGCTGATGAGACGTCACAATCCTCTGAATGTGAGACTGATAACAGTGAAGATTGGAAGGAGACTCAGGAACCTCAGTCACGTTTAAACCCTTTGGAAAGCAATGAAGTCCCTGTAGGTGACATGGACTGTGGGACTGGAAACGCATCAATTAGCTCTTCTCAATATGCTGGAAGCTTTGGCCAAAAGAGACATCCGAAGAGACACTCTGGAGCCACAACAGGAGTGACCAGTTCTTCAGTTTGTGGTAAAACATTCAGACAAGTGCAACCTCTGAAACGACACTCGGCTGTTAATACAGGAGAGAAACTATTCAGTTGTTCAGTTTGTGGTAAAACATTCAGTCTAGCAGGCCATCTGAAACAACACTCAACTGTTCATACAGGTGAGAAACTATTCAGTTGTTCAGTTTGTGGTAAAACATTCAGTCAAGCAGGCAGTCTGAAACGACACTCAGCTGTTCATACAGGAGAGAAACTATTCAGTTGTTCAGTTTGTGCTAAAACATTCAGTCGAGCAGGCCATCTGAAACGACACTCAGCTGTTCATACTGGGAAAACAAATTAGCTTTCAGTTGTCAATAAAAGATTCCCTCTGTGATTTAAAAAGAAATCACAATTGCATTGTTGAGGTCATCAGAAATAAATGAGACATTGTTGTTGTTGATGTTCATGATAAGGTTGAAGACGTGTTCTTGCTTGTGTTGCTGCAAGTCTTAAACCTATATGATATGTATATACGTAAATCTATATTTTTTTTATATATACATCTATATTTCTATATATATATAAATAGAGATTTATTTAAAAACAAATTCCTTTATATATATAGTGTATGTATTTTGTTAAGATTATTTCTTTACGTTTCTATATTTAATTTTGTTGGCTTTTATTTCTGTTCATTTTTGCTAGTTATTATTGACAATGTGAAACTGTTAAAAGACAAAATACTTGCAACGTCGATATCGCTGCTTCCACAACTTCCGGCTATGGCTCGGGTCAGCTGACCCTGAACTGGCCAATCAGAAGTGCCTCTCTCGGGTTGTTTTGATCGGGACGCACAGTGCTGAGCGGTTCACACCAGAGAGACCGCGGGGAGACGCGACGGTGGAGACCTCCATAAGAGGTGGTATTGTCAAAGTATTACTCCTTCATGATTTAACTATAATATTCTGATGTACCTGGCTTAATGTTTTTATTGTTTATGATAATAAACACTATTATAAACACAGTATTTTTGCCAAAGCTGAAGTTTTGTGATGGTCTAAAAATAATAATAAAATACTCTACTTTAAATGGTAATTTGTGTCTCAAATGTGTATCCATGAATTAAAAAAGCCAGAATGTTTAAACATGCGAATGTATGTTTTTTTCAAAGACGACAAAACAAAGTGATGTCATCCGGATCACAAGATGTCTCTGAGCTCCCTGAAGTGTTTCCTCGGTGGTCTGTGGTTTTCACATCATGCACATGAAGCTCAAACAATCCAAGGGATTGAACCAAAAGCAAAACTCATTTAGAAATGGAGGGTGGCTTCAATATAATAATAATAATAATAAAAATCTTCAAGATTTTTGTGTTTTTTTTGTTCCATAAATGTTCTTGCTCAAAGTTATCCACAATAATTTGGCTGGAAAGAAAGTGGTCACTCTGAGAAACACAGATTATAACAGGATTACATCTATAATCCTCAATCTGTAAATGCTGCACGGCACTCGGATTATTATCGGACCAGGAAAAGATGAGGAGCTGTATGAGTTTTAATTAATTTACACGTCTCTGTGGTAGTTCAGTTTTTGAGGCCATGTCTGACTTCTATAATTCAATTTAGTTTATTTGTTTAGCCCATTTTCACAAATTAAAATGTTCCTCAGAGGGCTTTACAATCTGTACACAGACATCCCTGACCTTTGACCTCACATCGGATCAGGAAAAACTCCCAAAAACTCTTTCGTATAGGAAAAAAGGAAGAAACCTTCAGGAGAGCAACAGAGGAGGATCCTCTCCAGGATGGAGAGAACAATAGATGTCATGTGACCAGAAGGAATCATGACACACAAATTAAAACACAGTAACAACACAATCAATGAATCTGACAGAGTATGACTAGTTGGTAGTAGGCATGGACCACGATCCAAATGACCTGTGTTAACTATTCATTTATTATGATTTTTTTTTAAACACACACAGGGAGATATGTAACACTGTAAGTAAGAAAGTAAAGTAATGACTAAATGCGAGGCTACTCGTGGTTCCTAGAGTCTTAAAAAGTAGGATGGGAGCCAGAGCCTTCAGGTATCAAGCTCCTCCTCTTTGATGGAACCAGCTCCGCCTTCAGTCCTGGAGGCAGACACAGTCCCCTCATGGAGCCTGAAGACTTTCCTCTTGATGGTCTTCTAGTTAGTGCTGAGTCAGGTTCACCTGGTCCAGACCTAGAGACGCTGCTAGAGGCTGATCGGCTCCTGGGGGACGTCTAGGATACACTGAGCACCTCTCTCCTCTTCTCTCTCCTTATGGATGAATTTACATCTCTCCATCACACATTACTAACTGCTTCCTCCCCGGAGTCTTTGTGCCTTCTCGCCTCACAGGGTCCATCGGACCTGGCTGTGTCTGGAGCCGGTTCTGGCTCCCGGACCTGGGCCTGGACCTGGGCCTGGCCTCCTGCCTCATTGGCCGTGCATTATTGACTTGTGTGTGGGTGTGTCTAAGTGTAAGTGTGTGTGTGTGTCTAGGTGTGAGTGTGTGTGTGTGTAATTAAGTGTGTGTAGGTAAGTGTAGAGGTAAGTGTGTATGTGTGTGTAGAGGTAAGTGTGTGTATGTGTGTGAAGATGTAAGTGTGTGGAAGTGAGTGTAGAGGTATGTGTGTGTAGATGTAAGTGTGTGTATGTGTGAGTAGATGTAAGTGTGTGTAGGTGTGTGTAGATGTGTAGATGTAAGTGTGTGTAAGTGAGTGTAGAGGTATGTGTGAAGATGTAAGTGTGTGTAAGTGAGTGTAGAGGTATGTGTGTAGATGTAAGTGTGTGTAAGTGAGTGTAGAGGTATGTGTAGGTGTGTGTAGATGTAAGTGTGTGTAGATGTAAGTGTGTGTAAGTGAGTGTAGAGGTATGTGTGTGTAGATGTAAGTGTGTGTAGGTGTGTGTAGGTGTGTGTAGATGTAAGTGTGTGTATGTGTGAGTAGATGTAAGTATGTGTGTGTGTAGATGTGTGTGTGTGTGTGATGTAAGTAGATGTATGTGTGAGATGTAAGTGTGTGTAGGTGTGTGTAGATGTAAGTGTGTGTAGATGTAAATGTGTATGTGTGTGTGGATGTAAGTGTGTGTAGATGTAAGTATGTGTATGTGTGTGTAGATATAAGTGTGTAGAGGTAAGTGTGCAGGGCCGGAGTGGGGCCACTTTTCAGCCCGGGAATTTCAGGCTCAAGACCAGCCCACTATTTTCATGGTAGTGGAAATTGGATAAATGAAGCAACAGTTCAGCTCTTACTATCCTGTAGTTCTTTTATTAATACCATTAATACCATGGTCCAACACATAATGTAAAGGTTAAATACAACAATAATAATCCACTTAAGATGAGAAGTTAACACAAAATATGCATAACATTAAAAAAGGCAGAAGGGCGTAGCAGGGGTGTCAGACTCAGATGAGGCAGTAGGCCAGATTTGTTGGAGTGAGACCTCATGGGGGCCGTCATGGTCATTGTCATGGTCATTGTCATGGTCATTGTCATGGTCATTGTCATTGTCATTTTTCTGCATGAGTATTATATAGTGGTGATTGACTCCTTTACTACACACACTAATGAGCAAACAATGCATATTGGTTCATCAAGTACTGTCATATACTGCTCTTTCTTAGAATATATAACTGTAATTCATATAGTGTCCTCTGTTATCCTCTCTACCTGTCCCTGTAGTCATGGCCTCCTCATTGCAAATGTCGGGCTTATCATTTTCAGCAGGAGACTCTTATCTGCTGCTCCAAAGCTACAAAGAAAAATGAAGTCATATTACTGCATACTTCAATATCAATAGTATATATCAATATTTGCATAATATTTGCAAAGTCTATGGATCGCCATATTTTGGGTGATATAAAAAGGCAAATATTTTAATTCAATTTAATATTTTGCTTGGGAATAGGTTGACAACGCTACAATGATATTAATCAAGGCGACAACGTTAGCCGAATAGTTATGTTGCTTATCATTAGGCCTTTGTCTCTCTTTACCAGTTGCCACTTGTGTTTGTCCTCTTGAAAATAAATCTGTAAGCTTGGCACATTTGGCAGCATCCTCCTCCAATGCCTTTCTTTTTTTCAATCTGGCTTTTTCATCCCTTCCTGCCCTCTTCCTCCCTGACGCGTATCGTTGCGGTCGGGCCGGCCCAGCTATCGGTAGCTGAGAAAACTTTTGGAAAAGACGGCCAAGGACCGAACCAACTCTATTTTGAGGGTGAACTTCTCACGTACGGTACATGCGAGGAAGTTCTCCTTCCAAATTGAGTTGGTTAAGTTCCATAATGGACTGAACCAACTCTATTATTTGGGAGGGTGAACTTCCTCATGGTACAACCCATGCAGAGGCTGCGTGTCAGAATGCTGAACGTGTGTAGCCCACTTTAAGAGAAGATGGACTAACGTGACAAATGTCAACAAATAAAATTCTCGACCGGCCCAGAAGTGAAGCGGCCCACCGGGAACTCTCCCGATAAGAAAGTAAAGTTATGACTAAATGCGAGGCTACTCGTGGTTCCTAGTCTTAAAAAGTAGGATGGGAACCAGAGCCTTCAGGTATCAAGCTCCTCAAAACTATACCGGTTTACTGAAGAGAAAAGACCTGCAGCCGGGACTTCAAGGAGAACAATGGAGAGAAGGAAAACAATACACATGAGAGATTTTTGAATCTTCTTCTTTTAAATTAAGGAAACACGTGTGGTGCACCTGGATCACCACAAGGGGCGTCAAGTCAGAGCTGCTCCAACTAAAAAAAGTGCACCCATTGCCAAACATGTTTTGTGACAGAGTTGAAGCATAAGCAGCAATACACTAGTGATGCTGTCCTCGAGCTGCGTTTCCTCTGGGCAGGACTACACAGCTAGGGTAACGGACTTGTACTGGCCAAGGAAGAAGTCGAGTCCGCAGGTTTATTTTCCAGGTTTTATTCCTGCTGACCACATCCATACATCAGCTCCCTCATAAATACAAAACTCTTATCTCTAACAGGACTACGTTATATATAGTTTAACAAAAAGGGCAAAACAGCGACCCCCAGTGGACAAAATGAATAACTGCGTGAGTTAGTGACTCGCTGGAAATTCTAAAGTTAACACAAAGGAAAACACATAGCTGCTGACGACATCCATACATCAGCTCCTAAACATACCAAAACAGAATGTATACCAATTACCACTAGTTATACTATACGGGCAAAACATACGACAGGACGACCGAAGTGTCAAACCCCAATGGCGCCAAAGAAGCAATGAACAAAAGATACCTGTTGCGTGTTTCTAAGATAGCCAAACGATATATTTGAATCATCTCTTGACGATCTCAAAAACACACAACAGGCAGACACCGCGATTCGCAACACAAACGGCCACACTTGCAAAAAACATAACAAAACAGTGAAAGACCAGGGAAAGACCGGGCTACGGAAGCTCGAGAGGAACAGAAGAGGCGAAACTCAGCCTCGGCAGAAAACATATTTTTTAAATAATGCTACTATTTAAAAAATAATTCAAATAAAATTCACACACACTCAACGGGACTGTTGAAAAACAAACAAAACGCAACACAATATATTAAAAACAAGAAATAATAAATTGCACTTTGAACGCCGTGGTGCTTGTTGTCAAATCTAAGAGCCAATCAGCTCTCTGATGTGGCCACGGCCAGCCGTTGGTTTCCCATCATGCAACGGGGCTCATCGCTGTGCGAGCTGGACGTACACTGGCTCGAGTGGAGTAACGGTTTTCCGTGAACATGTGAAACATCGATGTCCGAGGAGGAACGTTGTAGAGGAGCGCGAGCGCCAACGGAAACGACTGGACGCCATTTTCAACCCAGAAGTTACAACGAGCAGGTTGGTTCTCTTTGTTTCTTTATCACTTTAAACCAGTGGTCGCCAACCCGTCGATCGCGATCGACCGGTCGATCTCGGAGACGTTCCCTGTCGATCTCCAACATAAAATCAGAAACACATTGTTTCTCGTTTTCGAACATTTTCTGAAGTTTCTTCTGAAACGTTTTCTTCCTGCCTGGAAGATCGACGTCAGAAAAGATCTCCGCCTGATTTTAATGAACGCCTGAAAACGGGTTCTCTGACAGCCGTGTTGTCAGCTGTGCTCCTGAAAGAGGATGCGATTATACATCCTGCATAAAACATCTTAAATCCGTTTTCCTAAAAGGCCTAAAAAGTCAAAATTGTTCATAAATGCCAGATTGGATTGTTCTCAATTTTTTGGGTGTCATGTCCAGGGGTTTTCCTGGGTCAATATTTATACAGGTCGGGCTGTTGAGTGATCAGCAGCTGTCCTCAAGTCCCGGTTCAACAGTTCTGTATTGATCAGACAAGAATCGCTTAGTGTTTCCAGTGTTTCCAGCTTCAGGGTGGACCTGTAGACGAACAACAGCATTCTCGTCTGATTCGGTCCTATCAATACATTCTAAATACTACTGTTGTTTCACGGAATGCAATTTAGGATGTTCAAGTTCAACCGAGAAGTAGTTTAAGCATCAAATCTGTGGTCGGTTTACGAGATTCAGCCTAATCTGGATATGTGTCGCGAGACTTTCCAGCTGGAACCTCACGTGCAGAGCAAGAAGCACAGAGACTAGCGGTCAGCGCGTGTGGGCTAGCTGCTGCCCGCTAGCAGCCTGATCTCGGCAGGACTTTAAATGCTCCGCTGGCTCACCGGAGAAACCAGCGTCTAAACATGAGATATAATTAGGTTTTGGAGGATCTAAAGAGCACAATGAGTTTATTATTTATTAAAGATAACTTTACGTCAATTTGACTGAGATTCATAACTTCAAGCAGCGACAGCTGACTTCATGTGAGTCAGGATCCTGTGGACACCAGGACCTACTTCAGCACCTCAAAGTAAGTCAGAATAAATATATGTATTAACTATCCTCTATGTATATGAGTATGTGCGGAGTATACGCCAAACGACAGTGAAAATAACAGCTATGCATTCTACTCCACTACAAAGTATTTAGAATAATTAAAAATTCATGAACAATAACAGTTGATTGGTGTTTACCTGTCAATATGTATGTTCAAAGAGATGGCTCACGTTGCTTAATTTGTAAAAATAGTATTCATTCCTATTTATCCAGTCTGATCTTAATCTGGAATTGATAGGTGAAGTCAAAGAGCTGTGCTAACTTCTGCAAATGGTTAGCTGAGCGAGCTTCAGCTCATGTTTCCAGAGAATGGACCAAATGTCAACTGGAAGTTTTATATGCTTAATACAGTTTGAAATTGAATATACCGAGTAAATGTCACATAAATAAATGAAGAAATACATCCACACATAAACAGAACTCACACACATACATTCTATTATGTAAATGAATTTGCATAAGAAATACAGCTGGAAATGTATAAATATATTTATGTAATGATTTCCTGTGTTTATAAGGAACTATATTTATTCATGTATTTATTTATACATTTATTTAATATTTATTTATTCATATTTGTTCATGGGACTTAAATGTTCTGAAAATGTATTAATAAATATAATTTACAACAGCAATGACATTTGTGTTATCCTTTTGCATTACACCATACTGAAGTCATTTTGAACAGACATCAGTGTGTTTACTTTGAATTAATTAATTTAGATTAATGTATATAAATTAGGTCTTAAATTTTATTATAGACGTGGTTAACGCCAACAATTTCACTGGATTTTGACCCAGGAAAACCCTGTAGACAGTACACGTGGGGCGCAGGGGAAATGCAGAAATACCTTTATTGATAACTTTCCATATTACACAAGTTCAAAGTACAAGGACATACAACTACGTAATCAATAAATAAATGTTGTAATGCCTGTACCTTAGTGTAAATGTTTATGTTACGGCATTGACAAATTACGTCTGCGCATGCGCGACAGCCGAGATTCTTGGCGACTTGCCAAGTCTTACCTCCGTGAGTTGGGCTTTTCTGCTGTTGTCCTTCAAAGCAAAAGCTCAACATTGAGCTTTTTTTCTTGTCTGATGGAGCAATCTGGTTTACTTGAAAGTGATTGCAATTGTATTTATTCTATTATTTGAAAAAGCTCAGATGCAGGAGTCACAAATGGTGATTCTCATATTTATTATTATTATAATTATTTAAATCTGAGGATGTCTGTAGAGCTGATGTGAACGTATTCACCAACGGGCTGACTTCAGAACCAATCCCAGATGAGAAAACGTTCATGAATACCACATTTGCCCCGAAAAACTCGTCAGTGAAGAAAAAGAATCACCAAATAAAAGACCAGGAGCTGGATTACTGACAGACAGCTCACAGACGGCCTCAGACTGGCTGTCTGTGCTTATGAAACTACAAGCTGACAGACAGAGTTCAGTCACATGCATCACACTGACTGGAGTCACATGGCTTCATGGCATTGTGATGAGAGCTGAACTTACATGAGTTGCACTGACTGATCATGTTGTCAGTGTCGTGTTGTAATGTAAACAAATACAACATTTATATTGGTGTTCATCCAGCTGCTCAATAAAATGTGTTTTTTCTTTTTCACATTGTGTGCGATGAACAAATATCTTACTTTTTATATCGCACTTAAATTCTGTGTTCCTGGTCTCATCAATTTGAAAGCTGGACCAAAGTGTTTTGATTTCATTCAATTAGAATTAGGCCAAATGAAAAGCCTCAAGTCATAAGTCCAGTCTGGACCGTCGGCACAAAGGTACTCGCTACCTCAGAGGTACATATTGTACTTGTTACTGTACTACTGCGAATATAAAACTGACTTATTGAAGGGACTGTTGTGTTCAAGCTCCTGCAAATTCACATTTATTTAGCCTGATATTAATTGCTTAGACTTGTTAAATATTTCCAATGTGTACTGATATTACTGTTACACTACACTTATTTAGCTTCATATTTATTGCTTATACTGTTAATGTTTCCACTCTGTTTCTGATATAAGACATTTTCCTAGCTTCTTATTCATTTCTGAGACTGTTAAATAAGTGACACACAGTTGTCTCCAGGAGAAATGCTGAGGCGGGTGGTGGCGCAGCACGTGGACGAGGTCGTGGACGAGGCGTTTGGGCTGTTGGACACGTTGACAGCGGCGTATGAGGACATCGTTTCTCAATTAGGAGAACATGAGCTACACACATCAGGTTGGTGCCGCTTCACGATTGTTCCCGGTCTTCGTGCTCGTGCTCGTTTCACGGCTTCAAGTCACATTTGGTCCGTTTCCAGCTCGTCGGCTGCAGTGAGCGAGACTTTTGGTGGATCTGATTGGTTTCCAGCTCTCCTCTGATCTCATTCGTCAGGGAGGAACTTTAAACACCTCACGGTCCTCGAGTCAAACTGGTGACGGGATCTGCACCTGGAGATCTCTTGGGACGGTCTTCAGAACGGCCAGAACAACTTCTGGAGGAGCAAACCGGCCATAAAGTGTTCCAACTGCCGTAAAGTGTTCCAACTGCCGTAAAACGAAATAACTGCCGTAAAGTGATCCAACTGCCATAAAGTGATCAAACTGCCATAAAGTGATCAAACTGCCATAAAGTGATCAAACTGCCGTAAAGTGATCAAACTGCCGTAAAACGAAATAACTGCCGTAAAGTGATCAAACTGCCGTAAAGTGATCAAACTGCCGTAAAACGAAATAACTGCCGTAAAGTGATCAAACTGCCGTAAAGTGATCAAACTGCCGTAAAGTGATCAAACTGCCGTAAAGTGATCAAACTGCTGTAAAGTGATCAAACTGCCGTAAAGTGATCAAACTGCCGTAAAACGAAATATCTGCCGCAAAGTGATCAAACTGCTGTAAAGTGATCAAACTGCCGTAAAGTGATCAAACTGCTGTAAAGTGATCAAACTACTGTAAAGTGAAATAACTGCCGTAAAGTGATCAAACTGCTGTAAAGTGATCAAACTGCCGTAAAGTGATCAAACTGCCGTAAAGTGAAATAACTGCCGTAAAGTGATCAAACTGCCGTAGAGTGATCAAACTGACGTATTGATCTGTGTTCTGCAGCCTCTCTTCCCGTTCTTTGAAGCTGTGATCGAAGGGTTGAACTGGAGGAGCTCTTCAGGGGGAAGAGGAACCAGCGTTGAGTGCAGCAATGCTGGTCCTTTGGTCTGATTCATGTTTCTGAAGGACCACAAACAACTTTCTTTAATGATGAAAAGATTAGTCTTACTTATGGTATTACTCATGGTGTTACTCATGGTATACTTATGGTATTACTCATGGTATTACTCATGGTATTACTCATAGTATTACTCATGGTATTACTCATGGTGTTACTCATGGTATTACTCATGGTATTACTCATGGTATTACTCATAGTATTACTCATGGTGTTACTCATGGTATTACTCATGGTATTACTCATGGTATTACTCATGGTATTACTCATGGTATTACTCATAGTATTACTCATGGTGTTACTCATCATGGTGTTATTTATGGTATTTTTGTAGTTTGGCTTCTAGAAATGTTACTTTCTTGATTCTCTTAGTTCTGACTTTGTCCTCGTGGTTGAATTCACTTATTGTAAGTCGCTCTGGATAAAAGCGTCTGCTAAATGACATGTGATGTAACAGTTATGTATTGATAGTGCCCATTCTTCTAGATTTATATTAGTGTTTAGTTACATAACGAATTATGTAAAAAGGGGGATTGATGATATAAAACTGAATTATTGAAGGGACGATTGTGTTCAAGCTCCTGCAAATTCAGAATAACATCACATAGCAGATGGAATATGTGTGATAATAAATATTATGACTGCCTCTCAAAGCTAGGTACTCGCCTCACACAAACGCAACACACACTTGTTATCACGTTGTTACAATGAGAGAGGGGGACGAGGGCCCCCTCCTGTGAGAAAGGGTGGGGGGGTGCAGCAGATCCGATGTCAGGATGACTTCACATGTGGGGGCATGGAGGCCCGTACGTGGAAAGGGAGGCCGAGTTGTTTTGGGTTTTCAACTCGTGCCGACCGGAGAGGACTCCGCTGTGATTGCTATCGCATCGAACTTGTATTTGACGCGTGATCAGAGAATAAATTCTCCCGTTGGAAAGGAGAGAACGAGAGAAGGTCGTACTTTACCACACCTCCAATTTTGATAGACGCTAACACGACACCTCAGAGGTACATGAACGTTTTACTGTACGACAGCTCAGAGGTACATATTGTACTTTCAGATGATTTCACTTCTGATTTTTCATGTTCTCCCTCAAAACCCTGACCTCATTCATGAATAAACCGATTGAATATTAGAGTTCAATATGAGATTCTTAAGATGTATAAATGTATTTTATTATTCTCCACAGATGTCCAGCAGCAGTTGGTGATGAAACAAGAGGTTCCCCCTGAACAGCAGGACTGGAGCTCCAGTCTGGACCAGGAGGACCCAGAGCCTCCAAACATTAAAGAGGAGCAGGAGGACCAGGAGAACCCAGAGCCTCCACACATTAAAGAGGAGCAGGAGGACCAGGAGAACCCAGAGCCTCCACACATTAAAGAGGAGCAGGAGGACCAGGAGAACCCAGAGCCTCCACACATTAAAGAGGAGCAAGAGGAGCAGGAGGACCAGGAGGACCCAGAGCCTCCACACATTAAAGAGGAGCAGGATGAACTCAGGATCAGTCAGGAGGGAGAGCAGCTTCAAAAGCTGGAGGAGGCTGGAATCAAGTTCTCATTCACCCCTGTAAAGAGTCAATATGATGATGAGGAAGCTCAGCTCTCAAAGTCCATAAAAACTGACAAGAGAGGCAGAACATTTGAAAACAGAAGCAGACGGAGAGGAAGTCAGATCCAGATCAGATCCAGAGAGTCCTTTACAACCAACTGCTGATGAGACGTCACAATCCTCTGAATGTGAGACTGATAACAGTGAAGATTGGAAGGAGACTCAGGAACCTCAGTCACGTTTAAACCCTTTGGAAAGCAATGAAGTCCCTGTAGGTGACATGGACTGTGGGACTGGAAACGCATCAATTAGCTCTTCTCAATATGCTGGAAGCTTTGGCCAAAAGAGACATCTGAAGAGACACTCTGGAGCCACAACAGGAGTGACCAGTTCTTCAGTTTGTGGTAAAACATTCAGACAAGTGCAACCTCTGAAACAACACTCAACTGTTCATACAGGAGAGAAACTATTCAGTTGTTCAGTTTGTGGTAAAACATTCAGTCAAGCATGCAGTCTGAAACTACACGCAACTGTTCATACAGGTGAGAAACTATTCAGTTGTTCAGTTTGTGGTAAAACATTCAGTCAAGCAGGCAATCTGAAACAACACTCAACTGTTCATACAGGTGAGAAACTATTCAGTTGTTCAGTTTGTGGTAAAACATTCAGTCAAGCATGCAGTCTGAAACTACACGCAACTGTTCATACAGGTGAGAAACTATTCAGTTGTTCAGTTTGTGGTAAAACATTCAGTCAAGCATGCAATCTGAAACTACACGCAACTGTTCATACAGGAGAGAAACTATTCAGTTGTTCAGTTTGTGGTAAAACATTCAGTCGAGCAGGCAGTCTGAAACGACACTCAGCTGTTCATACTGGAAAAACAAATTAGCTTTCAGTTGTCAATAAAAGATTCCCTCTGTGATTTAAAAAGAAATCACAATTGCATTGTTGAGGTCATCAGAAATAAATGAGACATTGTTGTTGTTGATGTTCATGATAAGGTTGAAGACGTGTTCTTGCTTGTGTTGCTGCAAGTCTTAAACCTATATGATATGTATATACGTAAATCTATTTTTTTTAAATATATACATCTATATTTCTATATATATATATATATATTTAAATATAAATAGAGATTTATTTAAAAACAAATTCCTTTATATATATATAGTGTATGTATTTTGTTAAGATTATTTCTTTACGTTTCTATATTTAATTTTGTTGGCTTTTATTTCTGTTCATTTTTGCTAGTTATTATTGACAATGTGAAACTGTTAAAAGACAAAATACTTGCAACGTCGATATCGCTGCTTCCACAACTTCCGGCTATGGCTCGGGTCAGCTGACCCTGAACTGGCCAATCAGAAGTGCCTCTCTCGGGTTGTTTTGATCGGGACGCACAGTGCTGAGCGGTTCACACCAGAGAGACCGCGGGGAGACGCGACGGTGGAGACCTCCATAAGAGGTGGTATTGTCAAAGTATTACTCCTTCATGATTTAACTATAATATTCTGATGTACCTGGCTTAATGTTTTTATTGTTTATGATAATAAACACATTATTATAAACACAGTATTTTTGCCACAGCTGAAGCTGAAGTTTTGTGATGGTCTAAAAATAATAATAAAATACTCTACTTTAAATGGTAATTTGTGTCTCAAATGTTTATCCATGAATTAAAAAAGCCAGAATGTTTAAACATGCGAATGTATGTTTTTTTCAAAGACGACAAAACAAAGTGATGTCATCCGGATCACAAGATGTCTCTGAGCTCCCTGAAGTGTTTCCTCGGTGGTCTGTGGTTTTCACATCATGCACATGAAGCTCAAACAATCCAAGGGATTGAACCAAAAGCAAAACTCATTTAGAAATGGAGGGTGGCTTCAATATAATAATAATAATAATAAAAATCTTCAAGATTTTTGTGCTTTTTTGTTCCATAAATGTTCTTGCTCAAAGTTATCCACAATAATTTGGCTGGAAAGAAAGTGGTCACTCTGAGAAACACAGATTATAACAGGATTACATCTATAATCCTCAATCTGTAAATGCTGCACGGCACTCGGATTATTATCGGACCAGGAAAAGATGAGGAGCTGTATGAGTTTTAATTAATTTACACGTCTCTCTAGCAGTTCAGTCTTTGAGGCCATGTCTGACTTCTATAATTCAATTCAGTTTATTTGTTTAGCCCATTTTCACAAATTAAAATGTTCCCTCAGAGGGCTTTACAATCTGTACACAGACATCCCTGACCTTTGACCTCACATCGGATCAGGAAAAACTCCCAAAAAACTCTTTCATAGGAAAAAAGGGAAGAAACCTTCAGGAGAGCAACAGAGGAGGATCCCTCTCCAGGATGGAGAGAACAATAGATGTCATGTGACCAGAAGGAATCATGACACACAAATTAAAACACAGTAACAACACAATCAATGAATCTGACAGAGTATATGACTAGTTGGTAGTAGGCATGGACCACGATCCAAATGACCTGTGTTAACTATTCATTTATTATGATTTTTTTTTAAACACACACAGGGAGATATGTAACACTGTAAGTAAGAAAGTAAAATGACTAAATGTGAGGCTACTCGTGGTTCCTAGAGTCTTAAAAAGTAGGATGGGAGCCAGAGCCTTCAGGTATCAAGCTCCTCCTCTTTGATGGAACCAGCTCCGCCTTCAGTCCTGGAGGCAGACACAGTCCCCTCATGGAGCCTGAAGACTTTCCTCTTGATGGTCTTCTAGTTAGTGCTGAGTCAGGTTCACCTGGTCCAGACCTAGAGACGCTGCTAGAGGCTGATCGGCTCCTGGGGGACGTCTAGGATACACTGAGCACCTCTCTCCTCTTCTCTCTCTCCTTATGGATGAATTTACATCTCTCCATCACACATTACTAACTGCTTCCTCCCCGGAGTCTTTGTGCCTTCTCGCCTCACAGGGTCCATCGGACCTGGCTGTGTCTGGAGCCGGTTCTGGCTCCCGGACCTGGGCCTGGACCTGGGCCTGGACCTGGGCCTGGCCTCCTGCCTCATTGGCCGTGCATTATTGCCTTGTGTGTGGGTGTGTCTAAGTGTAAGTGTGTGTGTGTGTCTAGGTGTGAGTGTGTGTGTGTGTAATTAAGTGTGTGTAGGTAAGTGTAGAGATAAGTGTGTATGTGTGTGTAGAGGTAAGTGTACGTGTGTGTATGTGTGTGAAGATGTAAGTGTGTGTAAGTGAGTGTAGAGGTATGTGTGTGTAGATGTAAGTGTGTGTATGTGTGAGTAGATGTAAGTGTGTGTAGGTGTGTGTAGATGTAAGTGTGTGTAGATGTAAGTGAGTGTAGAGGTATGTGTGTGTAGATGTAAGTGTGTGTAGGTGTGTGTAGATGTAAGTGTGTGTAGATGTAAGTGTGTGTAGATGTAAGTGTGTGTAAGTGAGTGTATGTGTGTAGATGTAAGTGTGTAGAGTAGTGTGTGTGTAGTGTGTAGAGGTATGTGTGTGTAGATGTAAGTGCGTGTATGTGTGAGTAGATGTAAGTATGTGTATGTGTGTGTAGATATAAGTGTGTAGAGGTAAGTGTGTGTGTGTAGGGGTAAGCGTACAGGGGCGGAGTGGGGCCACTTTTCAGCCCTGGAATTTCAGGCTCAAGACCAGCCCACTATTTTCATGGTAGTGGAAATTGGATAAATGAAGCAACAGTTCAGCTCTTACTATCCTGTAGTTCTTTTATTAATACCATGGTCCAACACATAATGTAAAGGTTAAATACAACAATAATAATCCACTTAAGATGAGAAGTTAACACAAAATATGCATAACATTAAAAAAGGCAGAAGGGCGTAGCAGGGGTGTCAGACTCAGATGAGGCAGTAGGCCAGATTTGTTGGAGTGAGACCTCATGGGGGCCGTCATGGTCATTGTCATGGTCATTGTCATGGTCATTGTCATGGTCATTATCATTTTTCTGCATGAGTATTATATAGTGGTGATTGACTTTCTTATCTGCTGCCCGGGTTACAAAGAAAATGAAGCTGCTATTACTGCATACTTCAATATCAAAAGTATATATCAATATTTGCATATTTGCAAAGTCTATGGATCGCCATATTTTGGTGATACAAAAAGGGCAAATATTTTAATTCAATTTAATATTTGCTTGGGAATAGGTTGACAACGCCACAATGATATTAATCAAGGCTTAACAACGCAGTCGAATAGTTATGTTGCTTATCACAGCCTTTTGGTCTCTCTCTTTACCAGCTGTGCTACTTGGTGTTTGTCCTCTTGAAAATAACTGTAAGCTTGGCACATTTGGCATCCTCCTCCAATGCCTTTTTCAATCTGCTTTTTCATCCTCCTGCCCTCTTCCTCCTGACGTATCGTCGCGGGAATGTAATGGCCCAGCCATCGGTAGCTGAGAAAAACTTTTGGAAAAGACGGCTATGACCCAATCCAACCTATTTTGGAGGTGAATCTCAATATAGTATTAATTACGTAGTGAAGTTCTCCTCTCTTAAATTGAGTTAAGTTCCATAATGGACTGGAACCAACTCTATTATTTGGGAGGGGTAACTTCCCATGTACAACCCATGCAGAGGCTGCGTGTGCTTAGAATGTTGGAATGTGTGTAGCCCACTTTAAGAGAAGATGGACTAACGTGACAAAATGTCAACAAATAAATTCTCGACCGCCCAGAAGTGAAGCGCTCACCGGGAACTCTCCCGATAAGAAAGTAAAGCAGGACTAAATGCGAGGCTACTCGTGAATTCCTAGTCTTAAAAAGTAGGATGGGAACCAGAGCCTTCAGGTATCAAGCCCTCAAAACCATACCCCGGTTTACTGAAGAGAAAAGACCTGCAGCCGATCAAGGGAGAACAATGGAGAGAAGGAAACAACGCAATGGAGAGATTTTTGAATCTTCTTCTTTAAATTAAGGAAACACGTGGTGCACCTGGATCACCACAAGGGCTAAGTCAGAGCTGCTCCAACTAAAAAAGTGCACCCATTGTCAAACATGTTTTGTGACAGAGTTGAAGCGACAAGCAGCAATACACCAGGTGATGCTGTCCTCGAAATGCGCTTTCCTCTGGGCAGGACTACAGCCAGGGTAACGGACTTGTACTGGCCAAGAAGAAGTCGGTCCGCAGGTTTATTTTCCAGGTTTTATTCGCTGACCACATCCATACATCAGCTCCTCATGAACAAGCAAAAACTTCATCTCTAATAGACTACGTTATATATAGTTTACCAAAGGGCAAAACAGCGACCCCCAGTGGACAAAATGAATAAATCGCGTGAGTTAGCACTGTATGGAAATTCTAAAGTTAACACAAAGGAATACACATAGCTGCTGGACACATCCATACATCAGCTCCTAAACATACCAAAACAGAATGTACACCACTACCACTAGTTATACGCACGGCAAACATACGACAGGACTAACGGAAGTGTTAAACCCCAATGGCGCCTAATGAACAAGATATTTGTTGCGTGTTTCTAAGATCGCCAAAAGATATATTTGAATCATCTCTTGACGACCCAAAACACACAACAGGCAGACACCATGATCAAACACAAACGGCCACACTTGCTAAAAAACATACCGAAACAGTGAAAGACGAGAAAGACGGGCTACCGGAAGCCGAGAGGAACAGAAGAGGCGAAACTCAGCTCGGTAGAAAACATATTTTTAAATAATGCTACTATTTAAACCAATTCAAATAAAGAAGACACTCAACGGACTGTTGAAAACAACAAAACGCAAATACTGAATATATATAAAAACAAGAAATAATAAATTGTACTTTGAACTGTGGTGCTTGTTGTCAAATCTAAGAGCCAATCAGTTTCGATGGGTCACCAGTCGTTGGTTTCCATCACGCAACGGGTTTGAATGGCCAAAGTAGCTGCATCATTCTAGTGGAGTAACGGCTTTCCGTGTAACATGTGGAAACATCGATGTCCGAGGAGGAACGTTGTAGAGAGCGAGCGCCAACGGAAACGCTCGACCGCCATTTTCAACCCAGAAAGCAAACGAGCAGGTTATTCTCTTTGTTTCTTTATCACTTTAAACCAGTGGTCGCCAACCCGTCGATCGCGATCGCATCGGGTCGATCTCGAGACGCTCCCGTTTATCTCCAAATAATATCAGAAACATATTGTTTCTGTTTTCAACATTTTCGAAGTTTTCTGAAACGTTTCTTTTCCTTGACTGGAAGATCGTCGACAGAAAAGATCTCCGCTTCGATTTAATGAACGCTCGAAAACGGGTTTCTCTGACAGCCGGTTGTCAGCTGTGCTCCTGAAAGAGGGGATGCGTAGTACACTGCAATGCAGGGAAATGCAGAAAGACCTTTATTGATAACTTTCCATCTTACACAAGTTCAAAGTACAAGGACATACACTGTAAAATGTAATAGTAAAGTTTAGTTAAAAAAATTAGTGAGCTTTACTCATTTCTGCTTACTTTGTTGACCTTACTTTAAGAAACTTAGTAAAGAACACTTTTTGGTGAGTAAATTTATTAAACTTATTATCTCAAGTAAGCTTTACGAGGCGGACTCGGAAGAAACTCTGGTGCACTCGGCAGCACTCGGCTCGAATACTTACGCGCAGCTTCCACCACTGAAGACGTTCTTTGCTCGAGACGGATTGGCGGCAGCGAGAAGGCAGTGCAGGTGTGCGAGTTACTTTAAGGTAAGTTTCAGCGTCTCAATAACGCTTGCTGCTCATGTCCTAGTAAAGACTGTTTTCAGCCATATTGTTCATATGTATATTCTTCAGAGTTAAATGTTAACTTTACAAGCTGAATAAGCCAGCTAGACCACACAAAACAAACGAAAGTCAATAATGTTACTGGCGGACATCGCCGGTTGTTCCACTGTGGCAACAATGCAGCACCACGGGAGTCACACAACGCTACTGTCACCGAGTTAAGAGTGAACAACAAGAAGGAATGTAACTAATGTAATGGTCCCATTTATAGACATGTGGAGCATACGGCATGCATTTGAGGAAGCGTAGTCGGCAGTCCGCTTTGGAGTTACCCGAATCCAGTCAGTCACGGCAGCGTTAAGCTAATAAAGATACTTGGAGATACAACGGGCTCAAACCCTATTTTTCCATAACACTACAGCAATTCAGGAATAATTCAACCACAACCTTATGATGGAGAACTTCAACACATGTAATGGTACAACGTTTTTTATTTTTACTTGAACATCATTTATTTTGTGATATTTAATGGAAATGATATCATTATAACCACAGAAGTTTAAACTAAGCTCCTGCCAACCTCCCTGCATAAATTATTTATGACTTCAATCTATCTATCTATATCTAGGATAAGCATTTGTAATCATATTTGTCAGAAATCTTCCATTAACCGATGGTTTTTTAGCCGTAAAATGCATTTTGATTTGAGGAGTTATTTGCAGTTTGAATTAATTGCTTTTGTTTCTTTGTAGGCTTTGAAACCGGCAATGAATTGTAAGTATTGCTTATTTCTATACCACGATGAACACATGGAAGCGTTGCCAGATTGAGTCCATGTTCACACAGTGTCTCCTGAGACGACCATGAAGGGCCTGAGGGAGCTGATGAAACCTGTTCAATCTAGAAGCTACCAGTTTTCGCCCAGTGTGATGTAGTATGTTGTAATGTGTTTAATGTCGGTCTAATATGACCAAATATTAATTTATTTCTCTTCCGTTGATTCTGGGCTGAGTTCTGTCATTATCAAGCAAAAATCTGAGTTGCAATCAGAGTTCTCTTCAAAGATCTCGACAACAACTCCTGCTTCCTGCGGAGAAGTTCAAACCCAGAGGGGGGAAAGTGTCGGACAGAAACTGAATATCTGCAACAAGTCACACCTGCAAGTTTCTCACAGTCATTTTTTTAATGTGGTTAATAAAGTAGTGTCAGCATTGCATGCAGAGCTGTCACAATGATTGTCCTTAAACACTAGAATTGTGTGTGTTTTAAAGTTATTTTTGTGAGTACAGATGACTGGGAGGTAGCAGTCCTCCTCAGGGCTCTCCGTCATCCTTGAGATGACAACGAGACTTTTCCAAGAATTTGTAAGTAGACTGGCCAAAATTATTTAATTCCACACCACAGGATGCCCAATCTATCTCATGTGTTCTGCCTGTTAATCTTTTGTAATATACTTCTCTTCCAATCAGTGCTTCATACTTTTATCCACTTATCCCCGATTGGGGCTCCTTTAGTGATCTCCTGCCTTTCCAGTCAGGTCCAGTTGCAGCCTCTAGTCGCCCCATTCAAACCCACCAAAATTAAAAATTAAAATCATATCATGTGCTAAATAGGCATCAACTCTTCACATGTCTGCATGATGGTAGAGGTGTTCTACAATATCTCCTGTTACCAAAAAAATGGTTTCACTTGTAATATTATCGCTATTTCTTGTTGCTTTGGCACATGCTCGGCCTCTCCCTGCCACAGGAGGCTCAGAGCAGCCAATATGATGCAGGTGTGACGGCTGAAGAT
This sequence comes from Pseudoliparis swirei, assembly GCF_029220125.1. Taxonomy (NCBI): domain Eukaryota; kingdom Metazoa; phylum Chordata; class Actinopteri; order Perciformes; family Liparidae; genus Pseudoliparis; species Pseudoliparis swirei. The sequence goes on along the minus strand of NC_079392.1, from coordinate 5,700,165 downwards.
GGTAGGTACCTGTTCAGCCTCCTGTGAGCACATTTCCCAGAAGCAGCAGTGACAAAAGAAATGGATGTTTACCACGAATATGGTTGGTTGCCCACGACAAACATTGGTCTTTCTTATTGAAGGTGGAGTTTAGATGGCGGAGCTTCTCGACTTGACCCCATGGAAACACAGCAGAAGCCACCAACAGGTCCTGATCGGGTGTACAGATGCAACTGCATCGAATTCGTCTTCAGGCTCTTCTACATTCTGTTGCTTTACTTGCTCTTATTATTGTTACTCATTCAAATATCCTATTTGTAAATATGATAATTCATATTCTTTATTATTAGCTTTTGCAATCATTCAGTGAATCACATGATCAATGAATTAATTCATTGCACTCTACTCCTGAGCATCTTTCACTTGATTATCTAATCAGAACTACAACCATTGTGTGTTCACCAGAACACAACGTGGAATTTGACATGTAATTGTGTTTTTATGCTGCTCTTGTTATTAGACTTGATGACCTTCTGACGTGTCCCACCTCCATTGGAACCCCTGACGGTGCTGGAAGACATCGGCCTCCTCACCGCTGGACCTGGAGTTCACAACTACTGCCATCGCTTTGAGAGTGAACAGTCGTGATGGGTGACCGTGGATAATCTTCCCCTGCGTCGTGGCTGTTTCCTGACTTATTTACCCCGAATTTGGAGTATCCTCAACGAGTGAGGAAGACCTTCTGAATTATTCATAGAGTGCTTCTACTTGGACCAAAACCCTAAAATACAATCACCAAAATCTACTTGATGCCGTGTAAGGGACTGTGTTCATGATGTGCAGTCGCCCCGAGAACTTCACCCTTCTATCTCAAATTATTTGAAAATGTCTGTTTTTGTTGTTTTTCTGTAGTGAATCTCTAGCAAATGTCAAAACGCTGTGTTCATCATATTTCTGCGCTACAAAACCCAATCTGGCAAATGTTCATGCTTACATCGTTGTTGAGTAAAACATGTGTTTTTCTTCCAAATAAACGTTGTCTTCCATTAACTGTTCTCCTTCTTTTGTTTCAATAACTTACAGTTTTGTTCAGCTACTTGATCATTTAAGGCAATCGGTTTCCTCACTATTTCTAAGTAATGGGATTCATTGACTAAAAGTTAACTAAGTTCTTATTAGCAATGTTTACTAATATAACTTGGATCTTTTGTTGTCTTTTTTGGTTAACCTAACAATAATTGTTAAGTTAACTATACTAATGTTTACTGTAATTACATGAGTTGCCTAAACTTAGTTTACTAGTTTTAAGAACTAAAACTATTGAGCTACTTTACGAAAATGTTGAGCACCCGGTTTTCATCTTTTTTCAAGTAAACAACTTATTACATCCTTTTAAAGATTTTGTTACCTTCACTCGTATCTTTTAAGTTGTTGAACTGGACATATGAGTTTACTTAATCCTATGTTTACCTCCACTACATCAGTTGCCGAAACTCATTTATTTTAGTTTTAAGAACTCAAATTATTGAGCCACTTACTTTAGAAAAATTTGAGGCAATCGGTTTCCTCACCTTTTTCAAGTAAAGTTAACTTATTACATTTTACAGTGTACAACTACGTCATCAATAAATAAATGTTGTAATGCCTGTACCTTAGTGTAAATGTTTACGTTACGGCAATAACAGGTTACGCATGCGCGACAGCTGAGATTCTTGGCGACTTGCCAAGTCTTACCTCCGTGAGTTGGGCTTTTCTGCTGTTGTCCTTCAAAACAAAAGCTCAACATTGAGCTTTTTTTCTTGTCTGATGGAGCAATCTGGTTTACTTGAAAGTGATTGCAATTGCATTTATTCTATTATTTGAAAAAGCTCAGATGCAGGAGTCACAAATGGTGATTCTCATATTTATTATTATAATAATTATTTAAATCTGAGGATGTTCAGAGCTGCTGATGAACGTATTCACCAACGGGCTGACCTCAGAACCAATCCCAGATGAGAAAAACGTCATGAATACCACATTTGCCCTCAAAACTTCGCCAGTGAAGAAAAAAGAATCACCAAATAAAAGACCAGGAGCTGGATTACTGACACAGCTCAATAGACGGCCCCTGACTGGCTGTCTGTGCTTGAACCACAAGCTGACAGACAGAGTCTAGTCACATGCATCACACTGACTGGAGTCAAGGCATGGGTTTACGGCATCAGGATGAGAGCTGAATCATATGAGTTGCACTGACTGACTGTTGTCAGTGTCGTGTTGTAATGTAAACAAATACAACATTTATATGAAATCATCCAGCTGCTCAACAAAATGTGTTTTTCTTTTCACATTGTGTGCTGGCGAACAAACATCTACTTCAAGTATCGCACTTGGGGTTCCTGTGTTCCTGGTCCTCTCATCAATTTGAAAGCTTGATCAAAGTGTTTTGATTTCATTCATTTAGTATTAGGTCAAATGAAAAGCCCTCAAGTCATAAGTCCAGTCTGGACCGTCGGCACAAAGGTACTGCCACTCAGAGGTAAGGCATTGTACTTGTTACTGTACTATCATGGTCATAAACCTGACTTATTGAAGTGGACTGTTGTGTTCAAGCCCTGCAAATTCACATTTATTTAGCCTGATATTAATTGCATAGACTTGTTAATATTTCCAATGTGTACTGGATATTACCACACTCCACACTTATTTAGCTTCATATTTATTGCTTATACTGTTAATGTTTCCACTCTGTTTCTGATATAAGACATTTTCCTAGCTTCTTATTCATTTCTGAGACTGTTAAATAAGTGACACACAGTTGTCTCCAGGAGAAATGCTGAGGCGGGTGGTGACGCAGCACGTGGACGAGGTCGTGGACGAGGCGTTTGGGCTGTTGGACACGTTGACAGCGGCGTATGAGGACATCGTTTCTCAATTAGGAGAACATGAGCTACACACATCAGGTTGGTGCCGCTTCACGATTGTTCCCGGTCTTCGTGCTCGTTTCACGGCTTCAAGTCACATTTGGTCCGTTTCCAGCTCGTCGGCTGCAGTGAGCGAGACTTTTGGTGGATCTGATTGGTTTCCAGCTCTCCTCTGATCTCATTCATCAGGGAGGAACTTTAAACACCTCACGGTCCTCGAGTCAAACTGGTGACGGGATCTGCACCTGGAGATCTCTTGGGACGGTCTTCAAAACGGCCAGAACAACTTCTGGAGGAGCAAACCGGCCATAAAGTGGTCAAACTGCCGTAAAGTGATCCAACTGCCGTAAAGTGATCAAACTGCCGTAAAATGAAATAACTGCCGTAAAGTGATCAAACTGCCATAAAGTGATCAAACTGCCGTAAAGTGATCAAACTGCCGTAAAGTGATCAAACTGCCGTAAAACGAAATAACTGCCGTAAAGTGATCAAACTGCCGTAAAATGAAATAACTGCCGTAAAGTGATCACACTGCCGTAAAACGAAATAACTGCCGTAAAGTGATCAAACTGCCGTAAAGTGATCAAACTCCCGTAAAGTGATCAAACTGCTGTAAAGTGATCCAACTGCCGTAAAACTAAATATCTGCCGTAAAGTGATCAAACTGCTGTAAAGTGATCAAACTGCCGTAAAGTGATCAAACTGACGTAAAGTGATCAAACTACTGTAAAGTGAAATAACTGCCGTAATGTGATCAAACTGCTGTAAAGTGATCAAACTGGAGGAAGTTGCTGATCTGTCACTCTGGTCACTCTGTCAAGAGATCCACTATTGTCCCTGTGCCCAAGAATGCTTCTCCAGCATGTATGAATGACTACCGACCGGTGGCCCTCACCTCGGTGGTCATGAAATGCTTTGAGAGGCTGATAAAGGACTACATCTGCGCCTTCCTCCCTTCCTCCATGGACCCGCTGCAGTTTGCTTATCGCCCAAACAGATCCACGGATGATGCTGTCTCCCAGGTACTGCACACCACACTCTCTCATCTGGACAGCCAGAGGGGGGGCTATGTGAGACTGCTGTTCATTGATTATAGTTCAGCTTTCAACACCATAGTCCCCTCCAGACTGGCCGGCAAGCTGATTGAGCTGGGACTGAACACCCCCCTGTGTGCTTGGATCCTGGACTTCCTGACCGCCAGGCCACAGGTGGTCAGGGTGGGCAGACACACCTCCAAACCCCTCACCCTGAACACAGGATCCCCCCAGGGTTGCGTCCACTTGAATAGTGTCACTCTGGTGCCAGGACAACAGCCTCATCATGAATGTCACCAAAACTAAGGAGCTGATTGTGGACTTTAGGAGGGTACAACAACAGAGGACGTACTCACCACTGGGGATTAACGGGACTACTGTGGAGAGGGTGAGCGGGTATAAATACCTGGGAGTCCACATCACCGAGGATCTGACATGGTCAACGAACACAGACACTCTGGTGAGAAAGGCAAGGCAGCGCCTCTACCACCTCAGGCAGCTGAGGAAATTTAAAGTTTCCCAGAGGATCCTTCAGTCCTTCTACTCTGGAGCTGTAGAGAGCGTCCTGACAGGAAGCATCACAGCCTGGTTTGGCAACTGCTCCGGCCAGGACAGGAAGGCTCTCAGAGAGTGCGTTCGGCTGAACGCACTATTGAACTACTCCCACCCTGCAGGACTTGTACACCAGGAGGTGCAGAACCAGAGCCGGCAGGATCATGAAGGATCCTCACCACCCCAACAACAGACTGTTTCAGCTGCTGCGGTCAGGCAGGCGCCTCCGTAGTCACGCTGCAAGAACAGAGAGACTGAGACGGAGTTTCTTTCCTCAGGCCATCAGGACTGTGAACTCCGACCTCACCAGGACCCCCACATTGATTGATTGATTGATTGATTGATTTTTTTGATTGATATATTTATTTGTCGTTTGCCAGAGTACAGGTACAAAAGCATCGAAATTACAAGAAAGGGTGGATGAAAGATTACAGCATAACATGAGGGAAGAAGGCGAGAAAAAACACCAACCCCCCGACTATGCCCCGAGAGGGGTACAGTGTGGGAGCAGGAAAAACACCTTAGCACATAAGCACATACATTTTAGACATGACTTGCAACGAGTAGGAAGGGGGAGGGAGGTAATCCAACAACTGGGTGATCTAAGCCCATCCATTGGGGCAGAAGGTAACCAGCACCGACAAGCAGCCAGCCAGTCCGGGCGCCAACACAGCAGCGCCAGCCACAGCCCCGTCGGTCACACTGGGGTAAAAAGCAGGCGAAGGCGTGGGATGGGGAGGGGATAGTGAATGCAAATCAGTATTATTGAAAGTTCGTGTTCTGGTATGTCGTCCTCCCCAGGCCACAACAGACAGAGTTCTCAGTCCGCAAGATGGTCGTTGCCATGGAGATAGCCTTGAAAGGTCCTGGGAGAAAAACAACCACAGGTGTCTGTGGATAGGGGAAGGAATGAGAGGTTCTCACTTCAGCGATCTTCAGGGAGTTGTTGTTCCAGTAACGGCCTTGGCCAAGGCCCGTTCTGGTTGAGGGAGCCAAAGCAGATAAGATTGGGATTGTTTGGTCTTCCAGCAGCTACATCCAATTTGCGCACCTACTATTCCACCACTTCCCTCCCATTTTTCAAATCGATCCAATTTCGTCGGGCAGCCTTAGGGGCTTTTAACGGCTGTCACCGTTCCTTAATTTTCCGATAAACCAGGGCAACGCCAAATCCAAACAGCAGAAATCCTGTAATCATAGTTCGAATAGGTAGATGTCATCGTCCTCCACGGAAAGGGCTGCTAGGCACACCGTCCATCGTGTAACCAGCTGCAACGTCCCGGCAGGACGGGCAGGTTCCCGAACCCAAGCTTCTCGTCGAGAAGACGGTGTCAATGCTGAGAGACCAGTTGATCAGATGATCAGTTGATCGGTCCATGGTTTTAGTTCAAGAGCGATGAGGAGAGAGTCTCTCAAGTATAAAACAAGACAAGACATGACGAGAGAAGCCAAGCAGGGAAGGGAAGGTCATGGGGAGGAGAGGGAGAGAAAATGCGACCGCCTTCGAAGAGAGCCAAAGAGAAGATACAACATAGACCCACACAACTGCCCCTCTTAGGCACACACACACACACACACACACACTTACTGTAAATATTGTGTTGTTTTTTATTGTAAATAGTGTGTACTTGTTGCCCTTGCACATTCCTGCTGAGCATTGCCACTTTCATTTCACTGCACACCCTGTGTGTGTATGTGACAAATAAAACATCTTGAATCTTGAAACTGCCGTAAAGTGAAATAACTGCCGTAGAGTGATCAAACTGCCGTAGAGTGATCAAACTGCCGTAGAGTGATCAAACTGACGTATTGATCTGTGTTCTGCAGCCTCTCTTCCCGTTCTTTGAAGCTGTGATCGAAGGGTTGAACTGGAGGAGCTCTTCAGGGGGAAGAGGAACCAGCGTTGAGTGCAGCAATGCTGGTCCTTTGGTCTGATGCATGTTTGCTGAAGGACCACAAACAACTTTCTTTAATGATGAAAAGATTAGTCTTATGGTATTACTCATGGTGTTACTCATAGTATTACTCATGGTGTTACTCATGGTCTTACTTATGGTGTTACTCATGGTATTACTCATGGTATTACTCATGGTATTACTCATGGTATACTCATGGTATTACTTATGGTATTACTCATAGTATTACTCATGGTGTTACTCATGGTCTTACTTATGGTGTTACTCATGGTATTACTCATGGTATTACTCATGGTATTACTCATGGTATTACTCATGGTATTACTCATAGTATTACTCATGGTGTTACTCATCATGGTGTTATTTATGGTATTTTTGTAGTTTGGCTTCTAGAAATGTTACTTTCTTGATTCTCTTAGTTCTGACTTTGTCCTCGTGGTTGAATTCACTTATTGTAAGTCGCTCTGGATAAAAGCGTCTGCTAAATGACATGTGATGTAACAGTTATGTATTGATAGTGCCCATTCTTCTAGATTTATATTAGTGTTTAGTTACATAACGAATTATGTAAAAAGGGGGATTGATGATATAAAACTGAATTATTGAAGGGACGATTGTGTTCAAGCTCCTGCAAATTCAGAATAACATCACATAGCAGATGGAATATGTGTGATAATAAATATTATGACTGCCTCTCAAAGCTAGGTACTCGCCTCACACAAACGCAACACACACTTGTTATCACGTTGTTACAATGAGAGAGGGGACGAGGGCCCCCTCCTGTGAGAAAGGGTGTGGGGGTGCAGCAGATCCGATGTCAGGATGACTTCACATGTGGGGGCACGGAGGTCCGTACGTGGAAAGGGAGGCCGAGTTGTTTTGGGTTTTCAACTAGTGCCGACCGGAGAGGACTCCGCTGTGATTGCTATCGCATCGAACATGTATTTGACGCGTGATCAGAGAATAAATTCTCCCGTTGGAAAGGAGAGAACGAGAGAAGGTCGTACTTTACCACACCTCCAATTTTGATAGACGCTAACACGACACCTCAGAGGTACATGAACGTTTTACTGTACGACAGCTCAGAGGTACATATTGTACTTTCAGATGATTTCACTTCTGATTTTTTCATGTTCTCCCTCAAAACCCTGACCTCATTCATGAATAAACCGATTGAATATTAGAGTTCAATATGAGATTCTTAAGATGTATAAATGTATTTTATTATTCTCCACAGATGTCCAGCAGCAGTTGGTGATGAAACAAGAGGTTCCCCCTGAACAGCAGGACTGGAGCTCCAGTCTGGACCAGGAGGACCCAGAGCCTCCAAACATTAAAGAGGAGCAGGAGGACCAGGAGAACCCAGAGCCTCCACACATTAAAGAGGAGCAGGAGGACCAGGAGAACCCAGAGCCTCCAAACATTAAAGAGGAGCAGGAGGACCAGGAGGACCCAGAGCCTCCACACATTAAAGAGGAGCAAGAGGAGCAGGAGGACCAGGAGGACCCAGAGCCTCCACACATTAAAGAGGAGCAGGATGAACTCAGGATCAGTCAGGAGGGAGAGCAGCTTCAAAAGCTGGAGGAGGCTGGAATCAAGTTCTCATTCACCCCTGTAAAGAGTCAATATGATGATGAGGAAGCTCAGCTCTCAAAGTCCATAAAAACTGACAAAAGAGAGGCAGAACATTTGAAAACAGAAGCAGACGGAGAGGAAGTCAGATCCAGATCAGATCCAGAGAGTCCTTTACAACCAACTGCTGATGAGACGTCACAATCCTCTGAATGTGAGACTGATAACAGTGAAGATTGGAAGGAGACTCAGGAACCTCAGTCACGTTTAAACCCTTTGGAAAGCAATGAAGTCCCTGTAGGTGACATGGACTGTGGGACTGGAAACGCATCAATTAGCTCTTCTCAATATGCTGGAAGCTTTGGCCAAAAGAGACATCCGAAGAGACACTCTGGAGCCACAACAGGAGTGACCAGTTCTTCAGTTTGTGGTAAAACATTCAGAATCTGAAAAACAACACTCAACTGTTCATACAGGAGAGACACTTTTCAGTTGTTCAGTTTGTGGTAAAACATTCAGCCGAGCAGGCCATCTGAAACTACACGCAACTGTTCATACAGGTGAGAAACTATTCAGTTGTTCAGTTTGTGGTAAAACATTCAGTCAAGCAGGCAATCTGAAACTACACGCAACTGTTCATACAGGAGAGAAACTATTCAGTTGTTCAGTTTGTGGTAAAACATTCAGTCAAGCAGGCAATCTGAAACAACACTCAACTGTTCATACAGGTGAGAAACTATTCAGTTGTTCAGTTTGTGCTAAAACATTCAGCCAAGCAGGCAGTCTGAAACTACACTCAACTGTTCATACAGGAGAGAAACTATTCAGTTGTTCAGTTTGTGATAAAACATTCAGTCTAGCAGGCAATCTGAAACTACACGCAACTGTTCATACAGGAGAGAAACTATTCAGTTGTTCAGTTTGTGGTAAAACATTCAGTCAAGCAGGCAGTCTGAAACTACACGCAACTGTTCATACAGGAGAGAAACTATTCAGTTGTTCAGTTTGTGATAAAACATTCAGTCTAGCAGGCAATCTGAAACTACACGCAACTGTTCATACAGGAGAGAAACTATTCAGTTGTTCAGTTTGTGGTAAAACATTCAGTCAAGCAGGCAATCTGAAACTACACGCAACTGTTCATACAGGTGAGAAACTATTCAGTTGTTCAGTTTGTGCTAAAACATTCAGTCAAGCAGGCAGTCTGAAACGACACTCAGCTGTTCATCCTGGAAAAACAAATTAGCTTTCAGTTGTCAATAAAAGATTCCCTCTGTGATTTAAAAAGAAATCACAATTGCATTGTTGAGGTCATCAGAAATAAATGAGACATTGTTGTTGTTGATGTTAGCTGAGTTGATGTTCATGATAAGGTTGAAGACGTGTTCTTGCTTGTGTTGCTGCAAGTCTTAAACCTATATGATATGTATATACGTAAATCTATATTTTTTTATATATACATCTATATTTCTATATATATATATAAATAGAGATTTATTTAAAAACAAATTCCTTTATATATATATATATATATAGTGTATGTATTTTGTTAAGATTATTTCTTTACTTTTCTATATTTAATTTTGTTGGCTTTTATTTCTGTTCATTTTTGCTAGTTATTATTGACAATGTGAAACTGTTAAAAGACAAAATACTTGCAACGTCGATATCGCTGCTTCCACAACTTCCGGCTATGGCTCGGGTCAGCTGACCCTGAACTGGCCAATCAGAAGTGCCTCTCTCGGGTTGTTTTGATCGGGACGCACAGTGCTGAGCGGTTCACACCAGAGAGACCGCGGGGAGACGCGACGGTGGAGACCTCCATAAGAGGTGGTATTGTCGAAGTGTTACTCCTTCATGATTTAACTATAATATTCTGATGTAAGTTCAGGCTTAATGTTTTATTGTAGCATGTTTTATGATAATATTTAAACACATTATTATAAACACAGAGTATTGTATTGTCACATTGCAAGCTGAAGTTTTGTGATGGTCTAAAAAAAATAAAATACTCTACTTTAAATGGTAATTTGTGTCTCAAATGTTTATCCATGAATTAAAAAAGCCAGAATGTTTAAACATGCGAATGTATGTTTTTTTCAAAGACGACAAAACAAAGTGATGTCATCCGGATCACAAGATGTCTCTGAGCTCCCTGAAGTGTTTACTCGGTGGTCTGTGGTTTTCACATCATGCACATGAAGCTCAAACAATCCAAGGGATTGAACCAAAAGCAAAACTCATTTAGAAATGGAGGGTGGCTTCAATATAATAATAATAATAAAAATCTTAAAGATTTTTGTGTTTTTTTGTTCCATAAATGTTCTTGCTCAAAGTTATCCACAATAATTTGGCTGGAAAGAAAGTGGTCACTCTGAGAAACACAGATTATAACAGGATTACATCTATAATCCTCAATCTGTAAATGCTGCACGGCACTCGGATTATTATCGGACCAGGAAAAGATGAGCTGTATGAGTTTTAATTAATTTACACGTCTCTGTGGTAGTTCAGTTTTTGAGGCCATGTCTGACTTCTATAATTCAATTTAGTTTATTTGTTTAGCCCATTTTCACAAATTAAAATGTTCCCTCAGAGGGCTTTACAATCTGTACACAGACATCCCTGACCTTTGACCTCACATCGGATCAGGAAAAACTCCCAAAAAACTCTTTCGTAGGAAAAAAAGGGAAGAAACCTTCAGGAGAGCAACAGAGGAGGATCCCTCTCCAGGATGGAGAGAACAATAGATGTCATGTGACCAGAAGGAATCATGACACACAAATTAAAACACAGTAACAACACAATCAATGAATCTGACAGAGTATATGACTAGTTGGTAGTAGGCATGGACCACGATCCAAATGACCTGTGTTAACTATTCATTTATTATGATTTTTTTTTAAACACACAGGGAGATATGTAACACTGTAAGTAAGAAAGTAAAGTAATGACTAAATGTGAGGCTACTCGTGGTTCCTAGAGTCTTAAAAAGTAGGATGGGAGCCAGAGCCTTCAGGTATCAAGCTCCTCCTCTTTGATGGAACCAGCTCCGCCTTCAGTCCTGGAGGCAGACACAGTCCCCTCATGGAGCCTGAAGACTTTCCTCTTGATGGTCTTCTAGTTAGTGCTGAGTCAGGTTCACCTGGTCCAGACCTAGAGATGCTGCTAGAGGCTGATCGGCTCCTGGGGGACGTCTAGGATACACTGAGCACCTCTCTCCTCTTCTCTCTCTCCTTATGGATGAATTTACATCTCTCCATCACACATTACTAACTGCTTCCTCCCCGGAGTCTTTGTGCCTTCTCGCCTCACAGGGTCCATCGGACCTGGCTGTGTCTGGAGCCGGTTCTGGCTCCCGGCCCTTGGCCCGGACCTGGGCCTGGACCTGGGCCTGGCCTCCTGCCTCATTGGCCGTGCATTATTGCCTTGTGTGTGGGTGTGTCTAAGTGTAAGTGTGTGTGTGTGTCTAGGTGTGAGTGTGTGTGTGTGTAATTAAGTGTGTGTAGGTAAGTGTAGAGGTAAGTGTGTATGTGTGTGTAGAGGTAAGTGTGTGTATGTGTGAGGAGATGTAAGTGTGTGTAAGTGAGTGTAGAGGTATGTGTGTGTAGATGTAAGTGTGTATGTGTGAGTAGATGTAAGTGTGTAGATGTAAGTGTGTGTAAGTGAGTGTAGAGGTATGTGTGTAGATGTAAGTGAGTGTAGAGGTATGTGTGTAGATGTAAGTGTGTGTAAGTGAGTGTAGAGGTATGTGTGAAGATGTAAGTGTGTGTAAGTGAGTGTAGAGGTATGTGTGTGTAGATGTAAATGTGTATGTGTGTGTGGATGTAAGTGTTTGTAGTTGAGTGTAGAGGTAAGTGTATGTGTGTGTAGATATAAGTGTGTATAGGTAAGTGTGCAGGGCCGGAGTGGGGCCACTTTTCAGCCCGGGAATTTCAGGCTCAAGACCAGCCCACTATTTTCATGGTAGTGGAAATTGGATAAATGAAGCAACAGTTCAGCTCTTACTATCCTGTAGTTCTGTTATTAATACCATGGTCCAACACATAATGTAAAGGTTAAATACAACAATAATAATCCACTTAAGATGAGAAGTTAACACAAAATATGCATAACATTAAAAAAGGCAGAAGGGCGTAGCAGGGGTGTCAGACTCAGATGAGGCAGTAGGCCAGATTTGTTGGAGTGAGACCTCATGGGGGCCGTCATGGTCATTGTCATGGTCATTGTCATGGTCATTGTCATGGTCATTGTCATGGTCATTATCATTTTTCTGCATGAGTATTATATAGTGGTGATTGACTCCTTTACTACACACACTAATGAGCAAACAATGCATATTGGTTCATCAAGTACTGTCATATACTGCTCTTTCTTAGAATATATAACTTTAATTCATATAGTGTCCTCTGTTATCCTCTCTACCTGTCCCTGTAGTCATGGCCTCCTCATTGCAAATGTCGGGCTCATCATTTTCAGCAGGAGACTCTTATCTGCTGCTCCGAAGCTACAAAGAAAAATGAAGTCATATTACTGCATACTTCAATATCAAAAGTATATATCAATATTTGCATAATATTTGCAAAGTCTATGGATCGCCATATTTTGGGTGATATAAAAAGGCAAATATTTTAATTCAATTTAATATTTTGCTTGGGAATAGGTTGACAACGCTACAATGATATTAATCAAGGCGACAACGTTAGCCGAATAGTTATGTTGCTTATCATTAGGCCTTTGTCTCTCTTTACCAGTTGCCACTTGTGTTTGTCCTCTTGAAAATAAATCTGTAAGCTTGGCACATTTGGCAGCATCCTCCTCCAATGCCTTTCTTTTTTTCAATCTGGCTTTTTCATCCCCTCCTGCCCTCTTCCTCCCTGACGCGTATCGTTGCGGTCGGGCCGGCCCAGCTATCGGTAGCTGAGAAAACTTTTTGGAAAAGACGGCTAAGGACCGAACCAACTCTATTTTGGAGGGGTGAACTTCCTCACACGGTACACCATGCGAGGAAGTTCTCCTCTCCCAAATTGAGTTGGTTAAGTTCCATAATGGACTGAACCAACTCTATTATTTGGGAGGGGTGAACTTCCTCGCATGGTACAACCCATGCAGAGGCTGCGGTGTCAGAATGCTGAACGTGTGTAGCCCACTTTAAGAGAAGATGGACTAACGTGACAAATGTCAACAAATAAAATTCTCGACCGGCCCAGAAGTGAAGCGGCCCACCGGGAACTCTCCCGATAAGAAAGTAAAGTTATGACTAAATGCGAGGCTACTCGTGGTTCCTAGTCTTAAAAAGTAGGATGGGAACCAGAGCCTTCAGGTATCAAGCTCCTCAAAACTATACCGGTTTACTGAAGAGAAAAGACCTGCAGCCGGGACTTCAAGGAGAACAATGGAGAGAAGGAAAACAATGCACGTGAGAGATTTTTGAATCTTCTTCTTTTAAATTAAGGAAACACGTGTGGTGCACCTGGATCACCACAAGGGGCGTCAAGTCAGAGCTGCTCCAACTAAAAAAAGTGCACCCATTGCCAAACATGTTTTGTGACAGAGTTGAAGCATAAGCAGCAATACACTAGTGATGCTGTCCTCGAGCTGCGTTTCCTCTGGGCAGGACTACACAGCTAGGGTAACGGACTTGTACTGGCCAAGGAAGAAGTCGAGTCCGCAGGTTTATTTTCCAGGTTTTATTCCTGCTGACCACATCCATACATCAGCTCCCTCATAAATACAAAACTCTTATCTCTAACAGGACTACGTTATATATAGTTTAACAAAAAGGGCAAAACAGCGACCCCCAGTGGACAAAATGAATAACTGCGTGAGTTAGTGACTCGGCGGAAATTCTAAAGTTAACACAAAGGAAAACACATAGCTGCTGACGACATCCATACATCAGCTCCTAAACATACCAAAACAGAATGTATACCAATTACCACTAGTTATACTATACGGGCAAAACATACGACAGGACGACCGGAAGTGTCAAACCCCAATGGCGCCAAAGAAGCAATGAAACAAAAGATACCTGTTGCGTGTTTCTAAGATCGCCAAAAGATATATTTGAATCATCTCTTGACGATCTCAAAAACACACAACAGGCAGACACCGCGATTCGCAACACAAACGGCCACACTTGCAAAAAACATAACAAAACAGTGAAAGACCAGGGAAAGACCGGGCTACGGAAGCTCGAGAGGAACAGAAGAGGCGAAACTCAGCCTCGGCAGAAAACATATTTTTTAAATAATGCTACTATTTAAAAACTAATTCAAATAAAATTCACACACACTCAACGGGACTGTTGAAAAACAAACAAAACGCAACACAATATATTAAAAACAAGAAATAATAAATTGCACTTTGAACGCCGTGGCGCTTGTTGTCAAATCTAAGAGCCAATCAGCTCTCTGATGTGGCCACCGCCAGCCGTTGGTTTCCCATCATGCAACGGGGCTCATCGCTGTGCGAGCTGGACGTACACTGGCTCGAGTGGAGTAACGGTTTTCCGTGAACATGTGAAACATCGATGTCCGAGGAGGAACGTTGTAGAGGAGCGCGAGCGCCAACGGAAACGACTGGACGCCATTTTCAACCCAGAAGTTACAACGAGCAGGTTGGTTCTCTTTGTTTCTTTATCACTTTAAACCAGTGGTCGCCAACCCGTCGATCGCGATCGACCGGTCGATCTCGGAGACGTTCCCTGTCGATCTCCAACATAAAATCAGAAACACATTGTTTCTCGTTTTCGAACATTTTCTGAAGTTTCTTCTGAAACGTTTTCTTCCTGCCTGGAAGATCGACGTCAGAAAAGATCTCCGCCTGATTTTAATGAACGCCTGAAAACGGGTTCTCTGACAGCCGTGTTGTCAGCTGTGCTCCCTGAAAGAGGGGATGCGTATAGTACACGTGGGGCGCAGGGGAAATGCAGAAAGACCTTTATTGATAACTTTCCATCTTACACAAGTTCAAAGTACAAGGACATACAACTACGTAATCAATAAATAAATGTTGTAATGCCTGTACCTTAGTGTAAATGTTTATGTTACGGCATTGACAAATTACGTCTGCGCATGCGCGACAGCCGAGATTCTTGGCGACTTGCCAGGTCTTACCTCCGTGAGATCGGCTTTTCTGCTGTTCTTCAAAGCAAAAGCTCAACATTAAGCTTTTTTTCTTGTCTGATGGAGCAATCTGGTTTACTTGAAAGTGATTGCAATTGTATTTATTCTATTATTTGAAAAAGCTCAGATGCAGGAGTCACAAACGGTGATTCTCATATTTATTATTATTATAATTATTTAAATCTGAGGATGTCTGTAGAGCTGATGTGAACGTATTCACCAACGGGCTGACTTCAGAACCAATCCCAGATGAGAAAACGTTCATGAATACCACATTTGCCCCGAAAAACTCGTCAGTGTAGTAAAAGAATCACCAAATAAAAGACCAGGAGCTGGATTACTGACAGACAGCCTCAGACTGGCTGTCTGTGCTTATGAAACTACAAGCTGACAGACAGAGTTCAGTCACATGCATCACACTGACTGGAGTCACATGGCTTCATGGCATTGTGATGAGAGCTGAACTTACATGAGTTGCACTGACTGATCATGTTGTCAGTGTCGTGTTGTAATGTAAACAAATACAACATTTATATTGGTGTTCATCCAGCTGCTCAATAAAATGTGTTTTTTCTTCTTCACATTGTGTGCGATGAACAAATATCTTACTTTTTATATCGCACTTAAATTCTGTGTTCCTGGTCTCATCAATTTGAAAGCTGGACCAAAGTGTTTTGATTTCATTCAATTAGAATTAGGCCAAATGAAAAGCCTCAAGTCATAAGTCCAGTCTGGACCGTCGGCACAAAGGTACTCGCTACCTCAGAGGTACATATTGTACTTGTTACTGTACTACTGCGAATATAAAACTGACTTATTGAAGGGACTGTTGTGTTCAAGCTCCTGCAAATTCACATTTATTTAGCCTGATATTAATTGCTTAGACTTGTTAAATATTTCCAATGTGTACTGATATTACTGTTACACTACACTTATTTAGCTTCATATTTATTGCTTATACTGTTAATGTTTCCACTCTGTTTCTGATATAAGACATTTTCCTAGCTTCTTATTCATTTCTGAGACTGTTAAATAAGTGACACACAGTTGTCTCCAGGAGAAATGCTGAGGCGGGTGGTGACGCAGCACGTGGACGAGGTCGTGGACGAGGCGTTTGGGCTGTTGGACACGTTGACAGCGGCGTATGAGGACATCGTTTCTCAATTAGGAGAACATGAGCTACACACATCAGGTTGGTGCCGCTTCACGATTGTTCCCGGTCTTCGTGCTCGTTTCACGGCTTCAAGTCACATTTGGTCCGTTTCCAGCTCGTCGGCTGCAGTGAGCGAGACTTTTGGTGGATCTGATTGGTTTCCAGCTCTCCTCTGATCTCATTCGTCAGGGAGGAACTTTAAACACCTCACGGTCCTCGAGTCAAACTGGTGACGGGATCTGCACCTGGAGATCTCTTGGGACGGTCTTCAGAACGGCCAGAACAACTTCTGGAGGAGCAAACCGGCCGTAAAGTGTTCCAACTGCCGTAAAACGAAATAACTGCCGTAAAGTGATCCAACTGCCATAAAGTGATCAAACTGCCGTAAAGTGATCAAACTGCCATAAAGTGATCAAACTGCCGTAAAGTGATCAAACTGCCGTAAAACGAAATAACTGCCGTAAAGTGATCAAACTGCCGTAAAATGAAAAAACTGCCGTAAAGTGATCACACTGCCGTAAAACGAAATAACTGCCGTAAAGTGATCAAACTGCCGTAAAGTGATCAAACTGCTGTAAAGTGATCAAACTCCCGTAAAGTGATCAAACTGCTGTAAAGTGATCCAACTGCCGTAAATTGATCCAACTGCCGTAAAACTAAATATCTGCCGTAAAGTGATCAAACTGCTGTAAAGTGATCAAACTGCTGTAAAGTGATCAAACTGACGTAAAGTGATCAAACTGACGTAAAGTGATCAAACTAGTGTAAAGTGATCAAACTACTGTAAAGTGAAATAACTGCCGTAAAGTGATCAAACTGCTGTAAAGTGATCAAACTGCCGTAAAGTGATCAAACTGCCGTAGAGTGATCAAACTGCCGTAGAGTGATCAAACTGCCGTAAAGTGAAATAACTGCCGTAAAGTGATCAAACTGCCGTAGAGTGATCAAACTGACGTATTGATCTGTGTTCTGCAGCCTCTCTTCCCGTTCTTTGAAGCTGTGATCGAAGGGTTGAACTGGAGGAGCTCTTCAGGGGGAAGAGGAACCAGCGTTGAGTGCAGCAATGCTGGTCCTTTGGTCTGATTCATGTTTGCTGAAGGACCACAAACAACTTTCTTTAATGATGAAAAGATTAGTCTTATGGTATTACTCATGGTGTTACTCATGGTATTACTCATGGTGTTACTCATGGTATTACTTATGGTGTTACTCATGGTATTACTCATGGTGTTACTCATGGTATTACTTATGGTATTACTCATAGTATTACTCATGGTCTTACTTATGGTATTACTCATGGTATTACTCATGGTGTTACTCATGGTGTTACTCATGGTATTACTCATGGTATTACTCATAGTATTACTCATAGTATTACTCATGGTGTTACTCATCATGGTGTTATTTATGGTATTTTTGTAGTTTGGCTTCTAGAAATGTTACTTTCTTGATTCTCTTAGTTCTGACTTTGTCCTCGTGGTTGAATTCACTTATTGTAAGTCGCTCTGGATAAAAGCGTCTGCTAAATGACATGTGATGTAACAGTTATGTATTGATAGTGCCCATTCTTCTAGATTTATATTAGTGTTTAGTTACATAACGAATTATGTAAAAAGGGGGATTGATGATATAAAACTGAATTATTGAAGGGACGATTGTGTTCAAGCTCCTGCAAATTCAGAATAACATCACATAGCAGATGGAATATGTGTGATAATAAATATTATGACTGCCTCTCAAAGCTAGGTACTCGCCTCACACAAACGCAACACACACTTGTTATCACGTTGTTACAATGAGAGAGGGGGACGAGGGCCCCCTCCTGTGAGAAAGGGGTGTGGGGGGGTGCAGCAGATCCGAGGTCAGGATGACTTCACATGTGGGGGCATGGAGGTCCGTACGTGGAAAGGGAGGCCGAGTTGTTTTGGGTTTTCAACTAGTGCCGACCGGAGAGGACTCCGCTGTGATTGCTATCGCATCGAACTTGTATTTGACTCGTGATCAGAGAATAAACTCTCCCGTTGGAAAGGAGAGAACGAGAGAAGGTCGTACTTTACCACACCTCCAATTTTGATAGACGCTAACACGACACCTCAGAGGTACATGAACGTTTTACTGTACGACAGCTCAGAGGTACATATTGTACTTTCAGATGATTTCACTTCTGATTTTTTCATGTTCTCCCTCAAAACCCTGACCTCATTCATGAATAAACCGATTGAATATTAGAGTTCAATATGAGATTCTTAAGATGTATAAATGTATTTTATTATTCTCCACAGATGTCCAGCAGCAGTTGGTGATGAAACAAGAGGTTCCCCCTGAACAGCAGGACTGGAGCTCCAGTCTGGACCAGGAGGACCCAGAGCCTCCAAACATTAAAGAGGAGCAGGAGGACCAGGAGAACCCAGAGCCTCCACACATTAAAGAGGAGCAGGAGGACCAGGAGGACCCAGAGCCTCCACACATTAAAGAGGAGCAGGAGGACCAGGAGGATCCAGAGCCTCCACACATTAAAGAGGAGCAAGAGGACCCAGAGCCTCCACACATTAAAGAGGAGCAGGAGGACCAGGAGAACCCAGAGCCTCCACACATTAAAGAGGAGCAGGAGGACCCAGAGCCTCCACACATTAAAGAGGAGCAGGAGGACCCAGAGCCTCCACACATTAAAGAGGAGCAGGATGAACTCAGGATCAGTCAGGAGGGAGAGCAGCTTCAAAAGCTGGAGGAGGCTGGAATCAAGTTCTCATTCACCCCTGTAAAGAGTCAATATGATGATGAGGAAGCTCAGCTCTCAAAGTCCATAAAAACTGACAAAAGAGAGGCAGAACATTTGAAAACAGAAGCAGACGGAGAGGAAGTCAGATCCAGATCAGATCCAGAGAGTCCTTTACAACCAACTGCTGATGAGACGTCACAATCCTCTGAATGTGAGACTGATAACAGTGACGCTTGGAAGGAGACTCAGGAACCTCAGTCACGTTTAAACCCTTTGGAAAGCAATGAAGTCCCTGTAGGTGACATGGACTGTGGGACTGGAAACGCATCAATTAGCTCTTCTCAATATGCTGGAAGCTTTGGCCAAAAGAGACATCCGAAGAGACACTCTGGAGCCACAACAGGAGTGACCAGTTCTTCAGTTTGTGGTAAAACATTCAGACAAGTGCAACCTCTGAAACGACACTCAGCTGTTAATACAGGAGAGAAACTATTCAGTTGTTCAGTTTGTGGTAAAACATTCAGTCTAGCATGGAATCTGAAACTACACGCAACTGTTCATACAGGAGAGAAACTATTCAGTTGTTCAGTTTGTGGTAAAACATTCAGCCGAGCAGGCCATCTGAAACAACACTCAACTGTTCATACAGGTGAGAAACTATTCAGTTGTTCAGTTTGTGGTAAAACATTCAGTCAAGCAGGCAGTCTGAAACAACACTCAACTGTTCATACAGGAGAGAAACTATTCAGTTGTTCAGTTTGTGGTAAAACATTCAGTCTAGCATGGAATCTGAAACAACACTCAGCTGTTCATACAGGTGAGAAACTATTCAGTTGTTCAGTTTGTGCTAAAACATTCAGTCGAGCAGGCCATCTGAAACGACAC
This sequence comes from Pseudoliparis swirei, assembly GCF_029220125.1. Taxonomy (NCBI): domain Eukaryota; kingdom Metazoa; phylum Chordata; class Actinopteri; order Perciformes; family Liparidae; genus Pseudoliparis; species Pseudoliparis swirei. Next base: position 5,680,322 of record NC_079392.1, on the reverse strand, counting down.
TCAGCTGTTCATACTGGGAAAACAAATTAGCTTTCAGTTGTCAATAAAAGATTCCCTCTGTGATTTAAAAAGAAATCACAATTGCATTGTTGAGGTCATCAGAAATAAATAAATGAGACATTGAGACATTGTTGTTGATGTGTTCTTGCTTGTGTTGCTGCTATACGCCATTCAAGAGAGGCTACAAGGCTGTCTCTCTCCCTCCGTTCGGCAAATCAGACCATGCCGCCATTTTTCTGCTACCGGAGTACCGGCAAAAGATCGCTGGAAGCGGTAGTGACGAGGAACGTGAAGCGGTGGTCTGACCAATCAGAGGCTGAGCTACAGGACGCTCTGCGTGTCGTCGACTGGGACATGATCCAATCCAGTTCCAGTGACGTCAGCGAGTTTGCGGAAGTAGCAATGAGCCTCATAGCAACGCTAGCGGACACCATCGTCCCCACGGTAAAAGTTAGGGTCTTTCCTAACCAAAAGCCGTGGGTTGATAGATCCATCCGTGAAGCTGTGAACGCCTGTACTGCTGCCTATAACTCCGGTCTTGTATCCGGCAACATGGACGAGTACAAGGCAGCGGTCTATGGACTGAGGAGGCGGTGAAGGAAGCCAAGAGGAGGTACCGAGACAGAGTGGAATCACAGATGGAGCAGCGACACCAGGCGCATATGGCAGGAGCTACGGACTATCACAGGCTACCAGAGCTGACCCCGCGCCATGGTGTGTGCCGCATCCCTAGCGGACGACCTGAACTCATTTTATGCACGGTTTGAGGCTAGCAACAACAGCGCTAGCTCGCCGGCTAACAACAACACCGTTAGCGTAGCCGAGGTGAGTTCTACCGCTGGGGATGAACACACACTTTCTGTGACCGAGCACAGTGTGAGGAGGGCTCTGTTGAGGGTGAACACCAGGAAAGCTGCAGGTCCAGATGGCATATCTGGGCGAGTACTGAAGACCTGTGCTAACCAGCTAGCTCCAGTGTTCACCACAATATTCAACCTCTCGCTGGCTGAGTCCGTGGTCCCCGCCTGCTTCAAGAGATCCACTATTGTCCCTGTGCCCAAGAATGCTTCTCCAGCATGTATGAATGACTACCGACCGGTGGCCCTCACCTCGGTGGTCATGAAATGCTTTGAGAGGCTGATAAAGGACTACATCTGCCTTCCTCCCTTCCTCCATGGACCCGCTGCAGTTTGCTTATCGCCCAAACAGATCCACGGATGATGCTGTCTCCCAGGTGCTGCACACCACACTCTCTCATCTGGACAGCCAGAGGGGGGGCTATGTGAGACTGCTGTTCATTGATTATAGTTCAGCTTTCAACACCATAGTCCCTCCAGACTGGCCGGCTAGCTGATTGAGGTGGGACAGAACACCGACCTGTGTGCTTGGATCCTGGACTTGCTGACCGCCAGACCACAGGTGGTCAGGGTGGGCAGACACACCTCAAACCCTCACCCTGAACACAGGATCCCCAGGGTTGCGTCCTCAGCCCCTACTGTACTCCCTGTACACACATGACTGTGTGGCCAGGTTCAGCTCAACACCATCATCAAGTTTGCGGATGACACAGTGGTGGTGGGCCTGATCTCCGACAACGGCAGAAGGCCTACCTGGAGGAAGTTGCTGATCTGTCACTCTGGTGCCAGGACAACAGCCTCATCATGAATGTCACCAAAACTAAGGAGCTGATTGTGGACTTTAGGAGGTACAACAACAGAGGACGTACTCACCACTGGGGATTAACGGGACTACTGTGGAGAGGGTGAGCGGGTATAAATACCTGGGTCCACATCACCGAGGATCTGACATGGTCAACGAACACAGACACTCTGGTGAGAAAGGCAAGGCAGCGCCTCTACCACCTCAGGCAGCTGAGGAAATTTAAAGTTTCCCAGAGGATCCTTCAGTCCTTCTACTCTGGAGCTGTAGAGAGCGTCCTGACAGGAAGCATCACAGCCTGGTTTGGCAACTGCTCCGCTCAGGACAGGAAGGCTCTGCAGAGAGTAGTGCTCGGCTGAGCGCACTATTGGAACTACACTCCCCACCCTGCAGGACTTGTACACCAGGAGGTGCAGAACCAGAGCCGGCAGGATCATGAAGGATCCTCACCACCCCAACAACAGACTGTTTCAGCTGCTGCGGTCAGGCAGGCGCCTCCGTAGTCACGCTGCAAGAACAGAGAGACTGAGACGGAGTTTCTTTCCTCAGGCCATCAGGACTGTGAACTCCGACCTCACCAGGAGCTCCACATAGACCCACACAACTGCCCCTCTTAGGCACACACACACACACACACACACACTTACTGTAAATATTGTGTTGTTTTTTATTGTAAATAGTGTGTACTTGTTGCCCTTGCACATTCCTGCTGAGCATTGCCACTTTCATTTCACTGCACACCCTGTGTGTGTATGTGACAAATAAAAACATCTTGAATCTTGAATCTTGAAGTCTTAAACCTATATGATATGTATATACGTAAATCTATGTTTTTTTTATATATACATCTATATTTCTATATATATATATATATAAATAGAGATTTATTTAAAAACAAATTCCTTTATATATATAGTGTATGTATTTTGTTAAGATTATTTCTTTACGTTTCTATATTTAATTTTGTTGGCTTTTATTTCTGTTCATTTTTGCTAGTTATTATTGACAATGTGAAACTGTTAAAAGACAAAATACTTGCAACGTCGATATCGCTGCTTCCACAACTTCCGGCTATGGCTCGGGTCAGCTGACCCTGAACTGGCCAATCAGAAGTGCCTCTCAGGTTGTTTTGCTGAGCGGTTCACACCAGAGAGACCGCGGGGAGACACGACGGTGGAGACCTCCATAAGAGGTGGTATTGTCAAAGTATTACTCCTTCATGATTTAACTATAATATTCTGATGTACCTGGCTTAATGTTTTTATTGTTTATGATAATAAACACATTATTATAAACACAGTATTTTTGCCACAGCTGAAGCTGAAGTTTTGTGATGGTCTAAAAATAATAATAAAATACTCTACTTTAAATGGTAATTTGTGTCTCAAATGTGTATCCATGAATTAAAAAAGCCAGAATGTTTAAACATGCTAATGTATGTTTTTTTCAAAGACGACAAAACAAAGTGATGTCATCCGGATCACAAGATGTCTCTGAGCTCCCTGAAGTGTTTCCTCGGTGGTCTGTGGTTTTCACATCATGCACATGAAGCTCAAACAATCCAAGGGATTGAACCAAAAGCAAAACTCATTTAGAAATGGAGGGTGGCTTCAATATAATAATAATAATAAAAATCTTCAAGATTTTTGTGTTTTTTTGTTCCATAAATGTTCTTGCTCAAAGTTATCCACAATAATTTGGCTGGAAAGAAAGTGGTCACTCTGAGAAACACAGATTATAACAGGATTACATCTATAATCCTCAATCTGTAAATGCTGCACGGCACTCGGATTATTATCGGACCAGGAAAAGATGAGGAGCTGTATGAGTTTTAATTAATTTACACGTCTCTGTGGTAGTTCAGTTTTTGAGGCCATGTCTGACTTCTATAATTCAATTTAGTTTATTTGTTTAGCCCATTTTCACAAATTAAAATGTTCCCTCAGAGGGCTTTACAATCTGTACACAGACATCCCTGACCTTTGACCTCACATCGGATCAGGAAAAACTCCCAAAAAACTCTTTCGTAGGAAAAAAAGGGAAGAAACCTTCAGGAGAGCAACAGAGGAGGATCCCTCTCCAGGATGGAGAGAACAATAGATGTCATGTGACCAGAAGGAATCATGACACACAAATTAAAACACAGTAACAACACAATCAATGAATCTGACAGAGTATATGACTAGTTGGTAGTAGGCATGGACCACGATCCAAATGACCTGTGTTAACTATTCATTTATTATGATTTTTTTTTAAACACACACAGGGAGATATGTAACACTGTAAGTAAGAAAGTAAAGTAATGACTAAATGCGAGGCTACTCGTGGTTCCTAGAGTCTTAAAAAGTAGGATGGGAGCCAGAGCCTTCAGGTATCAAGCTCCTCCTCTTTGATGGAACCAGCTCCGCCTTCAGTCCTGGAGGCAGACACAGTCCCCTCATGGAGCCTGAAGACTTTCCTCTTGATGGTCTTCTAGTTCGTGCTGAGTCAGGTTCACCTGGTCCAGACCTAGAGATGCTGCTAGAGGCTGATCGGCTCCTGGGGGACGTCTAGGATACACTGAGCACCTCTCTCCTCTTCTCTCTCCTTATGGCTGAATTTACAGCTCTCTATCACACATTACTAACTGCTTCCTCCCCGGAGTCTTTGTGCCTTCTCGCCTCACAGGGTCCATCGGACCTGGCTGTGTCTGGAGCCGGTTCTGACTCCCGGCCCTTGGCCCGGACCTGGGCCTGGACCTGGGCCTGGCCTCCTGCCTCATTGGCCGTGCATTCTTGACTTGTGTGTGGGTGTGTCTAAGTGTAAGTGTGTGTGTCTAGGTGTGAGTGTGTGTCTAAGTGTAAGTGTGTGTGTGTGTGTCTAGGTGTGAGTGTGTGTGTGTGTAATTAAGTGTGTGTAGGTAAGTGTAGAGGTAAGTGTGTATGTGTGTGTAGAGGTAAGTGTACGTGTGTGTATGTGTGTGAAGATGTAAGTGTGTGGAAGTGAGTGTAGAGGTATGTGTGTGGAGATGTAAGTGCGTGTTGGTGTGTGTAGATGAAAGTGCGTGTAGGTGTGTGTAGATGTAAGTGTGTGTAGGTGTGTGTAGATGTAAGTGTGTGTAAGTGTGTGTAGATGTAAATGCGTATGTGTGTGTGGATGTAAGTGTGTATAGGTAAGTTGTACATCACCATACTTCTGTGTGCAGACTGACCCCACCCACGTGCACAACCATGCATACATTTCCCCCCACTATAATTTATGCTGGCATCAGTCTGTGTGTGTGTGTGTGTGCGTGTGTGTGTGTGTGTTTGTGTGTGAGGGATACAGAGCAAGAGCGTTTTTGTGCCCCCCACCAATGCTGTCAATAAGCTCTCGACCTGATCAATAACAATACCAGAGACTGAGTCCATGACCTGCATTTGGCTGCTGTCTGTGTATGAGTGTGTGTTTGTGTCTGTGTATGAGTGTGTGTGTGTGTCTGTGTATGAGTGTGTGTGTGTGTGTCTGTGTATGAGTGTGTGTGTGTCTGTGTATGAGTGTGTGTGTGTGTCTGTGTGTGTGTGTGTAAATGAAATGTCGCTACAGCCTCTCTGCTGTCGACACGGACAAACGGAGACAAACTCGATATTGTGTTCAACATGTGGGACTAATGTGTGGCATGCAGCATTTTTTGCATTCCTAAATATTCCTGCCATTGTGACGGAGATAAACTAATGCATCATAAAATATGAAATAGACCAGTGGCTGTCAACCTTTTTTCAGTAAAGTCCCCCCTGTGAAATATTGTTTTCTGCCGAGTACCCCCCTGAGCAGAGTTGGGGAAAAAAGGATTTACACAGCATGTTGCATATAATATATAATATATACAATTTAATTTATGAACCTACACTTATATTGTATTCAATATTTATTAAATAACTATTTTCAAAGGCTTTTTTGAATAGATGCTAATTTTTATATATATTTTAAACAAATCTAACGTACCCCCTAGAGGGCCTTCACGTGCCCTCAGGGGTACACGTACCCCCATTAATTTGAGAACCACTTAAATAGACGTTATAAAAGGTTAAATAGACGTTATAAAAGGTTAAATAGACGTTATAAAAGGTACGCTGCCACAATTGAGGAATGAATACTTCCCCTCTGTCTGTCCAGTGGAGGGATACTGTAGGTCTGGGATGTATTTAGCGTAGCTTAGCACCAGGATGGAAGCAGCTAGCTTAGCTCCACCACAAGTGGAAGTGCCTGATTTCTAACGAGGCCTCTGACAACTTTATCACGTTGTATTTCGTTCATTTTTAACCTTTCTCAGCCTCCATTACAGTTTATTTAGCTCACGTTAGCTAAAACACGACCGTGTGTGAAGTGATAGGAGGAAAGCAACAAGTAGCATCCAAACGTTGAGCCACGTTAGCCACTTATTTTTACTATTAGGCTAAAAAGTTAGTTATTTGTGGATTTTTACATGGTCTCATATAATGTTAATCAAATATTAGCAGCTACTTTTAGTTAAACTAGTGTGGCCTATGGAAGCGACCCGAATAAATAGCATTGGAAACACAGGAAAGTTGAATTAGCAAGACTCGCTACGATAGCCTTCTGTAAAATGTTGTCGTTAACACGTTAAAAAATAGTATTTATTAGATGTACATAAACATACCATTATATTCTATGTTACTTGATCAAAGTGGGTCGTGTTTGAGATGAATGAATTCCCCAATATCACTAAATGATAGATAGGCTATATATACAACGTTAGCTTGCTGTTAGCTGTTAGCTTGTGTTCTAACACATTGACTATGACATTTTTTTTATTTTCTGCAGACGTAATTGTTTAACCAAAGTAGTCCAAAGGTCACGCCGACGTACTTCTGGTTCTCGTCTCCCTTTTTTTCTTCCTGAAAGGTAATTGACGACTTCTCCTTTAAGAGACTCTGTGTGGTAATTGACACATGGAAGAAGCCTGGAGCTTTGGACACACCTTTCGTTTACTCAACACAATACAACTGTTTACCATGACAACACCACCAGGGTCACACAGGCAGGACTCCTTTTTTTCTTCCAATTGATTCCCTATCAACCAACACCTCACTTTTTTAAAGATTGTGTAATAGTATAGTGTTTATAGGCACCACAAATAGAGAATTCAAATGATACATGTGTGTTATATAACCTGACCCGATTTTACTTTCCAGTTCGACATTCAATTTAATCAACACATCTGGGTCAATATCATTAAACAGTCCCAAAACAGGGGGATCATGCGAGGAGGAGGCTTGCTCATGACTTCCTCTGGAACACTAATCAGTGTTTTATAAACCTGGCAGTGAGTGGATTAGATGTAGCCTACATGCAGCAGACCTTTGGGCCCTGGAATAAACCGGGTTTTGATCCACTGGCCACAATGCAACTGTTTAACATGACAAAACCACGATCACAGGAGAGCTTTAGAAGAGCCCAACCAGGCTGTTGAATGTGTGTGTGGGTGTGCGTGTGTGTCCTTAGGGACTCTCTCTCTCTCTATCTCTCTCTCTCGCTCTCGCCCTCTGTATGTGTGTGTGTGCGTGTGTTCATCCCGCCTAAGAACCGGTCGGACAGCGTCAAGTCACCTGAATGAAGAAATGGAGGACTAGTTTTTTTTACCAACGTGGGAAAGAGGGAGTGTCAAAGAAAAGTAGAGAGAGAGAGAGAGAGAAAGAGAAAGGGATACAACAAAAAACAACCTCCGGGTACTAAGTCCACGCGGTCGACTGTCAACGTTTTCTTTTTTCTTGTCTTTTTTTTGGTGACGGCTTTTTATCGAACCGCGGAGCTTTTATTTGTGGATAAACTCACACGGGTCGGTGTGTGAACTGTTGGAGGCACGCGCGTGCAGGCTGTCCCGGGACAGACGCGCACATCTGGAGCAACAACACAAGTGTGGCACCGCGACCCGCAGACGCGACACCCGGACGAGTGTTGTCACCATGCCCGTACGACAGAAAGGTATGCTTTGTTGTTGTTGTTGTTGTTGTTGTTTATTGTTGTCTCTGTTCTTATCTCTGGAGTCGTCTTACAGCTAACCCTGCACATGTGGTATTTTTGTTAAAGATATATATCGATTGCACCAGTTAAAACAACTCTACGAGGCTGAGTTTTAACACTGCAGTTTATTGATTCACGCATAACACGATTATTATATTATATTATATATATAGACACGGTATTCAGACGTTGAGTTCATTTCGACACGGTTATCCACCGAGCGGTATTTCATTTTAATTCTATATCCGCTTTTATTACTATATTGTTTTTGGTGTTGTTGTTGTTTAATTGATCTTGCCTCAGGTGTAATATCGCCTGCTCGTGTTTCGGAGTGACTGATTCTAAATCTGAAACATGTTCTACGTGAACTCGATACGTAAAACAATATGTTGAATGCCGTGTGGCGTTCAAAGACAGCCATATTCCCGAGTTAGACTTTGAGGCTGTCAGTGCTTCCGGTTTAATCATCAGCTGTTCAGAGTGCGGTAGATACGGGAATGTGTTCTGCACCTTTTTCTTTTAACACCGTGAACTTTATTGCCCTCGTGTCCTTTTTTGTTGCATTACATTAAGCCGTAAAGTAGCTTCATAATCTTAATTGTTGTTACTATTTCGCAGATATAAGGTGACGTAAATACCTTTATATTTAAGATGACTTGACGTTTTCAGTTTTATTGTTATATTATATTGTGGTGATATCACCTCAGGAGCTGAAGGCAAACATGCACCTTGATTCACTTTTCTAAAGCAAAGATTACCGATGACAATTTTATAACATTTTTCAATTGCTGTGTAAAATGTTCAATTCTAGATGTCAAAGAATGAAAACTGGGTATTGAGAGGAAAACCTGATCCGGCACACCTGTTTCAAAAAAGTTACTATCAGGAGTCTCCTATTAACTAGACCCTGAAGGGGACCCCGTGAGGCCTGGATCATAGTAATCCTCAATTTAGTCGAGGTTTTTAATGCACATTAATCTCCAGAGTTATCTTGATGTAGTGAATATGTAACTTCCAATAGCCAAAATACGAAATAACTATCTTATCCTGGTCCACGGCTTGAAGCAAAATTCAACAATATAAATAATTGTAACATAATATAATACATTCCCTTATATAATATATGGAGATGTAGAGGGGGGTGGGGGGTGGGCGTCGCCAACAGTGGGAGGGGGTAAATTAACAGTGTTTATGTGTGTGAGTGTATTAGGGTATGCAGGTATGTGCATATATATATATATATATATATATATATATGTTAATATGTGTGCAGGTTTTTGCATGTCTACCCGTATTTATATATATATATATATATATTCTTATTTATTTATATTTATTTTGATGTTTTTTTTGTCTGAGTACCTTTGTATACGTACAAGGTGTACATCATTTCCTTTTCATGTGCATATCTCGAAAACCAATAAAATATTTGATCACAAACAAATTAATCTCCAGAGTGCTTGGAGGATTATTAATTATTATTACTTTCCTGTATATTCTCGTGTTTAGATGCTCAGCGAGCCCTGGAGCTGCTCCAGCAGTATCGGGCCAAACTGGACCAGAGACAGCAGAACCCGAGCCGGAGCGCCCCGGGCCAGGTGGAGGAAGACTCCCAGCTGCAGCGGTCTCTGGACCGGGTCATCAACGTCTTCCAGAGCCAGCTCTTCAGCGCTCTGCTCGGTAAGGACCGCGGTGGGTTTGTTCACCGTCTGTTCCACGCCTCGTGTGACATAACACGAGGCGCTTATTCTGGAGACGTGGTGATATTTCCTCTAACCCGCCTGTTGACTCCTTTTCATTTGAATTGATGCTTGGATTTGACATCTGTATTCAGGGTTCGTACGCTCATGGAAAACCTGGAAAAGTCATGGAATTTTTCTTAATGGTTATTTCCAGGCCTGGTAAAGTCCTGAAAGAAAAATCCCTAAAGTTTTGGAAAAGTTACGGGAATTTGTTATATTCACATGTGTATTTACACTGAGTTTTAATATGTTTTTAAAAGAAAAACGCTCAGAATATAAGTCAGCATACGCAATTTTAACAAGTGAACGCACCTCAACCGAAAAGACATACATGTTTATTCTTTGAATGAAATTATTTTCTCTCGTGTCATTTAAGGATATATACTGTCTGCTTTCGAACTCTCATTGTTAGTTTAAATACCACATTTTCTCACTTTTTCACGTATACACCGAGATAAATTTGTTTTCTTTGGGTCATTTGGTCAATTTAGTTAAAAATTCATGGAAAAGTCGTGAAAATCCATTTGTCAAAATGCGAATGAACCCTGTGTGTGTTTCTGCCCCAGGACATAATGTAGAGTGCATTCCCAGAGACGTAGTTATTTAAATCAGCGTAGTTTCATGTTGGATTGTGTGTCAAAGAAAAGAAACTGTCTGAGTAAATGTTCTTTTGGGGTGGACTGACCCTTCAGTTTCGGTCTCCACGGCAACGCTACTATCGTATATGAAGACGTAAAAGACGTGTGCACTCGTACCGATGAAGACCAGAAGGTTTGGCTGTGAGGCGGCCGCCTTGTCGGCCCGTGAGAGGAAACCATTGGTTTTCTGGGGGCCTCTCCACGGCCTCGTGCCTCCAGAACACAGACATCAGAACACCGATACGTAGCCGTAGACATGCAGCCTGTCCCAGAAAACACAGGGCCCCTTTGTAGGAAGCCTGCATACATTTAGAGAATGTGTTGCAACTTTTAAATTCCTCCCAAGAGTTAACAGTCTCTGCGTGTAACTGGTTTGAGGGGAAACAACAAACTGGTTCTGAGTCTCGGCTTCCCGTCTGCCACGCAGAGCCACGCCCACACACCTTTAGTTCGTACAGTAACACTCCTTCCTCTGTTCCACGTGTGTGTGCGTCTCTTCGTTTAACACACGTTCCCGTTTGACGTTCGGCTTTAATAACCGAGCTGTCTGTGGCGTTACAGATGTATCCTGTCCTGTGTTTGAGTATCTGTCCACGGAGGGGATTTTGCGAGACTGAACATCCTTGATGACTGTTTTTTTAAATTTTCTTTAATGAATTGTACCTGCTAAAATCACTTTTTTTACGCGTTCTACTTTTCTCTTTTACACATCCCCCTTCCAACTGTCAGTATATTCCCTCTCCTCTTCCCACATACTGTACATCTGTTTCTCTTCCTCTTCATTATCTTCTTTTATGACCACCAAACCCATCTGAGCTCGCAGCTCTGTATGCGGAGGGGTGTGTGTGTGTGTGGGGGGGGGGGGGGGGGTGAAGTCTCTGATCACGATGTGTAACTTCGCTAATGTGTCGGTTTCTAAAACGGGAAATGAACTTATTCCTCTTTTAAGTTCTACATAACGATGGCTGCAGTGCCCTCGTGCGGCCACTAGAGGGCAACAGCGCGTTAGCTGAGACGTTTAGCTTCAATTAGCATCTGAATACAATGTGAAATAAATATAAATATTTTGTGTAAATAGATTGACCTAAAAATGAAAAATATGATGAATTAAATTAAATAAAAAAATATATATATTTATATATATTTTTATTTTTATTTAATTTAATTTATCTTATTTTTTTTATTTTTAGGTAAATCTATTTACACAATGTCATACACCCATGTCAATGTTAGCTTCAAATTAACATTCTCAGTTTACTATGAGATGTAGATCCCGAGTTTGAAGAACCTTAAACTAGAAAGTGTTTTTAGTTTTGAAGTGATAAATGTCCGGAATGGTTAACTGATCATCAATATGATCGCAGATTAGCTTTTGTGTAATCATCTCATGGCTTTAAGCCCAACTGCTCTGTGTACTTTGGAGTAAACATCACCTCAGTTTGATGATATTTAGTCACTTCATCATTCATTGTTTTGTTTTCTTCAATAAGTTAAGTCCTTTCATTCATAAAGGTGTTGATTCATTCATCCACTAAACCCTCCTCAGCTCTAATCGCCGCTCTCCTCCTCCCAGACATCCAGGAGTACTACGAGTTGACCCTCCAGGCAGAGGGCGAGTGTTCTGGGGACCAGCCGGGCGGCTCGTGGCCTCTCACTGAGTCCAGTGACCTGCTCCCAGAGCTCCCAGAGCTCCCAGAGCTCCCAGTCCAGCCACGGCCCCCCGAGGCTTCTGCAGGATCACCCCAGCCCAAACCTCCGACCCCCAAACGCAGGTCCATCAAGTCCCACGCCGCTCCGCTCCCCTCCGAGAGAACCGCGTCGAAGCCGTCTTCCCCCGCCAGCCAGCCCGTCACGCCTCAGTCGCAGCCGAGCAAGAGCAAGTATCGCGCTCCTCCCGCTCCCGTCCAATCAGGAGCCTCGAAATCAGACACTCCCGTGCTTTCTTCTTCTTCTTCTTCTCCTCTCCCGAATGCTACATCCCCCGGGGTCACAGTGAATGGTGTGGGAACCCCCACCGGGTCCATGACGACACCTCTCGGAGCATCGCTGAATGGAACAAAGCCACACCTCAGCGCCAGCGACTCCAACGCGTCTTCGGAGATCTCCGTCGGCTCCGCCTCTCCCGACCTCCACCTGCTGACCGTCTCGGCCCTCGTCTCCACCACCATCCAAGGCTCCGTGTTTCCGGGCGCGCCGGTCAATCGTGGCGCCGACACCTCGAGTCCAACCGGCCCCGACCCGGGGAAGTTCCCCTTCAGCATCCCCGCGGGTCCTCCTCGTCTCGGGTATGTCGAAGAACCCTATGTTTTCATTTTTGTTCTTACATTATAATTATATTACATTTATCCAAAAAAACGACTGACAATCATGTTACATTCGTACACCGTAGACACAGGGAGCAATTCAAGGTAAGTGTCTTGCTCAAGGGCACACCGACTAGGGCGGGGATTGAACCGCCAACCTCCTGATTGAAAGACGTGGTTGTCTTTCCCCCTCCAGGGGACATAAAAAAAACGTTACAACTGTTTACTGACATTTTAACACACTCAATGGATCAATTCTTAACATTTACAGCCAAAGATGACAAAAGAAAAGATGACTTTGGTCATAATTTGATCAAACCGTGCGCTGACACTGTCCCAATATTCATTATTTATACTTTTAATAGAGACAGATGGAGAAGAACAAACTCTATGCCACAAACTACGCAAGATTTATTTTTAGCAATTTCCCATTGGGGACGTTTAAGTTACTACAGTTGGTCCTTTCCTTCATGGGGTCAGGTGTTGGACGGTAGATATGCTACTCATGATATCTTAACTAATTTCTTGTATTTATTTTTTGCCACTAAAACTGAAAACACAAAACTTATTTCGAGAAACAGATGTAACAATCTCTGGTTGGTAACACAGATAAAACCAACTGACCAACTGACTGCATTTAGGTCAATTGTCACCTCTTTGAATTTCACTGATATCCATTTACACAATGTGCATTTACGTCTTTTTTTTTTATGCCTCAAAATATCGTTTTTTTAGTGAAAGAAAAAATTATGCCGGCTGTCAAATGTCATGCTTTTTAAAATGAAAGAGGAAAAAATATAATGCAACACTGCATTTCCTTTCACTATTGGGAATTCAGGTGTAATAATTCTAGTAGAGAATATATATTTATATTTATATTTAAAAAAGAGGGAGTCTGTGAACTCTGAACCCTGTCAGTTATTATCATATATTATATATTATATATACAGGACTGTCTCAGAAAATTAGAATATTGTGATAAAGTTCTTTATTTTCTGTAATGCAATTAAAAAAACTAAAATGTCATGCATTCTGGATTCATTACAAATCAACTGAAATATTGCAAGCCTTTTATTCTTTTAATATAGCTGATTATGGCTTACAGCTTAAGAAAACTCTAAAATCCTATCTCATAAAATTTGAATATTTCCTCAGACCAAGTAAAAAAAAAGATTTATAACAGCAAAACAAAATCAAACATTTGAAAATGTGTTTCCAGGTGTTTCGAGTTAATTAGACGATTCAAGTGATTTGTTTAATACCCTACTAGTATACTTTTCATGATATTCTAATATTTAGAGATAGGATATTTGAGTTTTCTTAAGCTGTAAGCCATAATCAGCAATATTAAAAGAATAAAAGGCTTGCAATATTTCAGTTGATTTGTAATGAATCCAGAATGCATGACATTTTTGTTTTTTTAATTGCATTACAGAAAATAAAGAACTTTATCACAATATTCTAATTTTCTGAGACAGTCCTGTATACATATATATATATATATATATTTAAATATATATATAAATATATATATATATATATAAACTGTATTGATAATGTACAATATAATATACAGGGATCAAAGAACAAGTAATTAAATTGTTTGTGTATGTCAATCAGATTACAATTGTAAAGAAGAAAACAGGAAATAAATACAAAATACAAATAATAACAAATGCAAAACAAAATAAGAAATAATTATATTAATAATGAATAATAAAACACTCACCCACAGACTCCCTCTTGACTTTAATCTCTGCTCCTAGTCTAACTAGGCCCAGGTCAGCAAAGGTCAACCCCTCCAGCCCGAGCCACGGTCCAGCTGGCCTCCGGCCGGCTACCGGCCCGCTGACCCCCACCAAGGTAAGACCTCTATGATTGATTCAGGCCAACAAAGAAATCTCGCTCCAGTTGACCGCCGCGTATGAATATGTATTCCCTTCTATATGGAAAATTGCTTGGCAATCCAGTTGTCAGGTGGTCACGAGGAAGTGAGGTTATGGATCTCCCGAGTCGGAGATGAACTATTTTTCAATGAACATATAGCATCCATTTGTCATATTTTGGATTTATTTTTCCTGAAATCATCGTCAGCTGTTCGGTACGTTGGTTGTGATCCTTCTGTATCAGTGGCTGCACGCTGCGTGTGAAATACACGTTGTCACGACGACCCTTAATGTCCGAATTGGGGTCAGATGAATCTCCACACGTCTCCTCTTGCTGCTGGTGGCTGCAGAGAGCAGAACTAGACGGATATGTCGCCTATGCAGGCTGGATGTTTTGGACATTTGCTTTTTTATTGCATGATATAATATGACCAGGGGAATGAAGTCAGTCCAGGAAGGTGTTCTTCTCCAGTGGAGTCAGCAGAGCGAGCTCAGCGTTGGGCCGGTGAGGTGCTTGTGATGGTTTCCTGTGGTCCGAGCCTTACGCTGAGTTACTTTAAACTGCTGCTGATTGTCCACGTCTCAGGAGATTGTGCTGATATTGACACTTACTTTGCTTTATATCAAAGCGTTTTCCAATCCAGTGCTGTACAGTATACGTGCATCAACACACTGCGTGTTTTGTCTTGTTATTATTCAATTAAGTTTATTTTGTGGAGCCCAATACCACAAATTACAAATTCTCCTCAGAGGGATTTACAATCTGTATGCATACGACATCCCTGACCTTTGACCTCACATAGGATCAGGAAAAACTCACTGAAAAAAAAATATATATATATATATATATATGTATATATATATATATTTATATATATATATATATATATATATATATATATATTTATATATATATATATATAAAGTATATACCCGCACACTCTAAGTGTGAAAAAAATCACAGGGGAGAAAACAGCAAACATGCAGAGACAGAAACAAATATATATATACTGTATATATATATATATATATATATATATATATATATATATATATATATATATATACATATTGTTTTGGTGGTAACAGCAGCTACATCATATCATGTGCTGCTCAGGTGTTCTTAATGTATCCAATAATAATTTGAAACTGGGATTAATTAAGTTGTTCTTGTCAGGGACCAAAAGTCAGAGAACCAAAAGTTTTAAATTATTAGAGCAAATTAAATATTTTCTCAACCTTATTACTTAATTTTTTTTTTTTTTAAATAACTATAATAACGTGTATTGAAAGTCTGTGTAGTGTAAGGATAAAGTTCATTCAGCACACATGAAGCAGTGCAGACTGCAGAATGTCATCTCTCTGTTGGCAGCCGTGGGCATCAGGAGCCCAGAGGGCCGGAGGAGGGTGGAGCCGCACAGAAGTAGAGTAGGACATGAACACGCACACAAACAGACACACACACACACAACATCGTGTGTGTGTGTGTGTGTGTCTGTTTGTTTCATGCGAGACATTTTGCACAGGAGAATATTTTCCACAGATGTTCTCTCTCTCTCTCTCCCTCTCTCTCTCTCTCTCCGCTCTGTTGGACTTGTACCGTACACTGTTTCAAATTCCACATCCGTTGTCGTGACGATGTGTGTATCTCTAGAAACGACCCCTGCATCCCGAGTGAGGGAAAAGAAATACCGTGTATATGAATATCTGAAATATTCCTGCATGAAGCTTCAGGCTGAATGATGAACGTGAACTTCACTCATATACCCCCAAAAAGTTGAAAGTAGAGCATCCATTGCTTCATCGCTGTTACTGTTCACTGAGTCTACCCCCCCACCCACACCCCACTCCTGCCAGAGACTGACCTGATAAAACGGCAAAAAGTGGTGTGTGTGTGTGTGTGGCATAGGTTTGTGTGTGTGTGTGTGTGTGTGTCTTTGTTTCTGTCTCTGCATGTTTGCTGTTTTCTCCCCTGTGATTTTTTGTGTGTGCGGGTAAATACTATATATACATATAAATATATATATATACATATATAAATATATGTATTTATATATATATCTATATATATTTATATGTATATATTTATATATGTATTTATATATTTATATATATACATATATAAATAAATATATATTTATATATATAAATAAATATATATATATATATATACATATATAAATATATATATATACATATATAAATATATGTATATATATTTATATATATATATATTTATATGTATATATTTATATTTATATATGTATTTATATAAAATATTAGAATATCATGAAAAAGTATAATATATTTATATGTATATAGTTATATATGTATATATATTTGTATAAATATATAAATATATACATTTATATATATATAAATAAATATATATTTATATATACATTTATATATATACATATATACATGTATATATATTTAAATATATATATATTTATATGTATATATTTATATTTATATATGTATTTATATATTTATATATATACATATATAATTATATATATATATTTATATATATAAATAAATATATATTTATATATATACATATATATATATATATATATAAATATATATTTATATAAATACATATATATATATATGTATATATATATACCTGTATATATATATATATTCTGAGCCGTGCACTCTTTTGAGGGCAAAATGTGTCTACCAGCTGCCATAAAAACCAAGACAGCAGCTGGAGAAAACACAAGAGGGCAGGCGGAGGCGCACCGAGGACAGCTGCCATGTTTTTCCGAGACGGCCTCTGTTTTAGCGGAGAGAGGTCCTGTGGAAGGGCAGGTGGAGAGGACATGAGAAAGGGAGGAGAGAGATAGATAGAGAGAGGGATGAAGGAAGGAAGAGGGTGTGAAGGAGAGGACAGACGGCAGAAGGATGTCACCTAGAGCAACAAGCGGCTGAGCGGTGGAAGTTTGCAGCTCGGCAGATTGTTTTGATGAAAGTTTTTTTCGAGCCAGTCGGACTGGTGAGGATGGACTGCATCTGCATCCTCACTACCAAGGTGAGACGTAGGAAGCAGAGCGGAGTGGATGGAGGAGGCGTTCCGTTAATTAATCATTAATTACAGCCAGCGCTGTAGTTTTGATGTTGACATTGTGTGTGACTGGTGCAGGGGAGGACGGTTACATATGTTTTAGTGGGCAATTATTTATTTTTCAAACTCAAAGTTAATATTTTTGTATGAATGTATTGAGAGTATTAATGTTTAAAGTGAGCAAACACACAATGAGTTATAGAACATTACGTTGCGTTTTGGTCGGCCGCTCTGAAAAAAATGCTTGATTACCAAATATATTGATATTTCAGATTTTACTACTTTAAAAAAATTATACTACATTTTATAAAATTACAGTCGCTACTAATATTAGTAGGCATGAATTCTCATGTCTGTATCAGAGCACAACATGCTGCATTCAGGGTAGGACATCTTTTTTAAGGGGCAATCCAGGGGCATTGAAAAAGAAATTGGGAGCACTTATTTTAAACTTGTGAAATAACATTTAAGTTTGGTTAAAAAAATATTATTATTTAGGCTTACAGAATATGAGCAATTGTCATCAAATGGCACTAATATGAATATTAGTAAGTTCATAATTATTAGAGGAAATTATGGGGGCATTTTGTATCCCTCTCCTGGGGATATCAGGGGCAGAATTATATTTTTTGGGGTCAGTTTTGCCCGTTGCCCTCGTTTTATTTCTGACGCTGGACTGGTATGAATCCCTGCACACGATGTGTTTTGATTTGTCAACTGTCCTCCAGATAAGCGTGATTTTAATTTAAAATGGGGACGAAGACGGAGCGGATTCCACTTTAAGACATCCGGAGGAAGCGTTTCAGGATTTAAAGTCCAACACGATGGGGCGCTAAGAGCTCAGCCTCTTATCGGGGCCGGATGTTGTTGGTGAGCGGCGGTTTGTGAATGAACGGGGCTCCAAGGTGATATCTCACCAGGATACCGGCCGTCCTCTAGCGGAGCGAGTCCAATGGGAATGCCGAGCTGTTGCTCAGCCGCTGGTCGGACGACACGTGACCCCCGGAGAGAGAGAGAGAGAGAGAGAGACGGGAAACTGGGTTGAGAGGTCACGTGGGCTTCAAAGAAGACGAGCTCGCCGGTTGGCTGATCTCAAGGCAGGAGAGAGAGCGCTCTCTGGCGTAATTATAGGTTTACATTATGTGCCTGCTCAGAAATGCATGGCCCCATTTAAAAAAGCGGCATTCCCACCGTGAGCTGGGAATCGGAATCAGGAATTAAGAAATATAAATATAAGATAAAGTGCACAGACGGGCATGTTTCACAACTTTAACCAGTGTGAGTCAGTTTAACAAAGATAAGCCCCGCCCCCACGCGAAGATTCGCAACGCTTTTTGGTGTGAACGCAGCTTTAGAGTTCTTACACCGGCCTTGTGTTTTCTACACGGCAAACTTATTATCTACACCTCACACCCTGATGGTGCACTTAAAAAAACCAAAAAACTTTGTTTATTAGTTTGTTCTGAGTTAACCGTGATTGGTTACTGTAACGCCATCAAACACATTGAATGGTCGGTTTGATCCGAGGTCGGGCTTACTGTCGTCTCGGGGTCACTCTCAATCTCATGATTGACTCAAGTCTGGATTGTGCTTATTCATGGACTCTACTTAAGTGTTCATACCCCCCCCCCCCCCATTGTCTGTTGAAGGACACACACTTTGACCTCGACTCGGAGCCAGTTTTCTTGAGCTTTGCTAATTCACCGTTTGGAGACACGATGACCTTTAACCCCCCGGCCGACCGGCTAGGATCACGCAGGCTGACGCCGGACAGCGAATCAAACTCCATGTAGAAAAGATGTAAATTAGATCCCATAAAAATACAACCGTAAGCTCAAAAACAAAGGCTACTCGGACATGTGAGGAATCTGATGAATGATAGAACTGAGACACACACACACACACACACACACACACACACACACACACACACACACACACTGCAGGGATTCCATCACACATTCATCTGGTTGATCTTGTTTATCTCATTCTGATAAACAGAGGGTGTTCCCCGAGTTCAAGACCTCTAGATTTCTGCTGAAGGACGATTCAGAACATCCTCCTTCATCCGGCTTGATTATTTTTGTCTTCCTCTTTGACCCTGTTGGACTGTGTCACTATGTGCATTATGGGTAAATAGGAAGAATCTAGACGTAAATGCACACAAAATAAATCAGAGGCGCATTTTGGTTACAATAACTCGAGTGTTAAGATTCAGAGAGTTCCCAGTGCTTATATATGAGCACTCAAACAAATCTAATACCATAATCTTAAAGATTACAGAACAAAACTCACAGCTATATGTTTAATCAAAAGCATTACAAAAAAGAATCCTACTTTCCATCATTACTCTCTTCTCTATCTCGCCTCTTTCCCTCTCCGATAAATCCCGTCTCAAACCCCACCCGGGTTTCAGCAGCGTGTGATTGTGTTGTTTAGCCTCTCTCAGTGTCGCCGGCCTCGTGTGCTCCAGGAGGAGCAAGAGGCTCTCCTAAGAGGCTTACCTTAAGGCTGCGAAGAGACTTTACAGAGCAACAAAAGAGGAGAAAAGAGAGAGGGGGGAAAAAAATGATATGAAAGAGACGCACAGAAAGACTTAGAGCTAGAGGAGAGTCTCCGAGCAAGTGCTCATATACGTTCCTCCTTCGTCCGGCGTTTCTTGTTTTGTTTTTTGACTGGATTTTTTTGCTTTATCATTCCCCCGATTCATCCCATCTGTGCGACCGTCCAGCTGGCTAGCTGTGATGTAACCGTGAGGAGGGGAGCGGGTGGGAAGGGTGGGGGTCACGGGCCGACAAATTAATCAACGGAGAGAAAAGCACGAGAGGAGAGGAGGGAGAGAACTTCCCGGGCAGCTGCAGGACGACTTCGCCTCAGAGCGATGCATCCGCCTATAGCGACGTGCCGCAGGGCTGAGAGACCCGCGGCTCGCGGAGAACAATTTGGGACCCAGTCTGTCGGCGTTCTAAGGGAGTAGGGCGGACACCTACCGGGGGGGGGGGGGGGGGGGTCAGCGCGAGGGCTAAATGTGAAGATGGACCATCGTAACTCGTCTCCCTCAATCAATGTAACGTATTTTTCACTTATTCTTTCAATTACAAGTCATTTTCTGCAGGGTTCACTGAGGGAATGGGTCGAGAGAAGCAAAGGTCAACTGAGGTCAAATGTGCATGTTTGAATGTGTCCTGTGTGTAACACCCCCCCCCCCCCCCCCCCCCCGTATGGTTCTGTGAGTTTACATGTTATCTATAGGTGAACGTACGTAAGCCACGCCCCTGATCCTTATGTAAAAAACAGTTTCATTAAATTAAACTTCTGTATGTTTATCTTATTCGCTTTCTCCAGTATTTAAGCCAGCGTCAAGTATCTGCCTCTCAGTGGGACAGACGTGTGTCACGTCCTTCTGAAACTCTAATTCACGGTTTCACAGAACTGTTCAGAGATCAGCGAGGCCGGCTGATGTCATTACGAGGAATTCATTTCCAGGGCCGGAGATCATGACTTTTAAACCTTGACGATAACGCTGCATCATTCCCATGGAGCGGCTCTAACCGACTCCGACTCCGAACTCTGCAGCCCGACACTAAAGTCCTCCAGACATCCTCTAAAGAACCCCCGCCTTTACTCATTGGCCACGATGGAACATGTCACTCATAAAAAATAGAGCCTGATCACATTTTAGCACCCTTGATTTGTCTAGATATATATATTTTTAAATACTTTTCAGATTTGATAAACTCTGTCTAGCAGTTACATTTTTTTAATTTGTAGGTTTTAATTCAATTCAATTCAGTTTATTTTTATAGCCCATTTTCACAAATTACAAATTTGTCTCTACAATCTGTACATATAGACATCCCTGACCTTTGACCTCACATCGGATCAGAAAATACTCGCAAACAACCCTTCACGGGGAAAAAAGGGAAGAAACCTTCAGGAGAGCAACAGAGGAGGATCAATAAATGTCATGTGACCAGAAGGAATCATTACACACAAATTACAACACAGTAACAACACAATGAATATGACAGAGTGTATAAATAGTTGGTAGTCGGCATATTCCACGATCCAGACTTCCACGATCCATCAGGCAGATGGAGGTAGAGAGGAGGAGTGGGCGGAGTCTAATGAAACTTTTCTTAAAGTTTTCTTTCCAGTTATTTATCAGAAGATTGCATAATGTGTCGGTAAAACCCAACATGTATTTTGGGGCTTTTTGGAAAGCCAGAGTGCTGCTAACTGAAGCTGTTATCTCAGCATGAATTCAAGATTCAAGATCCAAGGTTTTATTTGTTTTATTTGGACACATTAGAAATCTAGTACAGCTTAGAAATAACACTATAATAAGAAAGAATATAAAAGAAAACACTACACAGAAGGTGGTTATGTGCAGAACAATACAAGTTGCTAGTATGTACAGTTTTGGATACAGTTTTAAATTACAGATAGTCATAAATATGTCGCATTTTGCAAATCTGGCTTCATCCAAATCCATTTAATTAGCGTTTGACTTCGTTAGCTGCCGTTAGCTTCTCTTGTTGAGCCACATCAGCAGACAGGGAAACAGTTAGGCCGCATGTCACGCCTGAGTACAGAGCAGCTAACCCCATTAAGCAGATGACTAATCTCCAAGGAGCGACACACACACACACACACACACACATTCAGAGATACCAACCTATAAACACACTTGCAAACTAGAACGGGCACTCGGTAGAGCGCATACCTTCGCATTTCACAAGATTGGGCATTGAATTATGAACATGTTGGCATTAGTTGCCAATTGGATAGAAATTGACCGTGCTATGGTAAAAAGAAGATGTTGACCTTTCCATGACCTTGACCTCTGACCCGATTGATCCCAAAATCTAATCAAATGGTCCCCGGATAATAACCAATCATCCCACCAAATTTCATGCGATTCGGTTTAATACTTTTTGAGTTAGGCGAATAACACGCATACAAATAAATACACGGCGATCAAAACATTACCTTCCGCATTATCAATGCGAAGGTAAACAACCGTAAAGTCAACTCAGCTCAGTTCAGTTCACTTTTAGCGTATTGATGATTTTCGGGGGGGGGGGCTTTGTCTTACCACGGCTCCGTGAACAGGCCCTCGCCTGTCAGGATAGTTTAAAGAGAAGATCAGGTCTGTTCTGCATGTGTAGCCCGGGGGTTTGAAAAGATTACAAAATGTCGCCCTCGTCCCTCTCGCTCTGCTCCGAGTATAAACGTCGAGAGTTGCAGAAGAAACGATGATTTGTTGATATTAATAAATCGTCCGTAGCTCATTGCGGTCATCTTTATTTTCCCAATGCGGTGTGTTTACATCCATTTCAATAATTGCACATTATACGGTTATAACCGTACTTTCGTTATTTTTTAAATAACTATTCAAGTACAAAAATAGTCCTGTGATGAATATTAAATATGCATACAGTACATCAAGCTATTCTATGTTTACTTCCAGAGAGAGACTGTGTCATGTGTTTCTGATGTCTTAATGTCTCATATGTCCTCTTGAAGAACTTAAGATGCTATGAGATCCTTAATGTTGTTCTCAATGCTGGCAAAAAATGGAAAAAAACAAATACATATTTTTATTTGATAGTTTATAGACACGATTGAGATACAATAAATAATATTTACAGCACGTTGCCCATGCTGTGTCTGTGTTTTGCCACATAGTGGCACTGCATGAATGAGAAACACATCTCCATGTAATCCTGCAGACATGGACACTCTGGACACTCTGGACACTTTTTGTCGCTTGGGAATTTATAAAGTATTCAATAAATGACCACGACTGAGATAAACCTCTCACTCATATATCTATATCTGATTTGTAGCTGCAGGTTCTCAGCATCTCAGAGAGGGAG
Organism: Pseudoliparis swirei; assembly: GCF_029220125.1. Lineage (NCBI taxonomy): Eukaryota > Metazoa > Chordata > Actinopteri > Perciformes > Liparidae > Pseudoliparis > Pseudoliparis swirei. Next base: position 5,657,136 of record NC_079392.1, on the reverse strand, counting down.
GAAGAGAAGAGAGAGAGAGGGAGGAATGTCCACTCATGTGGGAACTGAACACACGGCTGGGTTAGAGCTGATCACATGACCAGATTTGAAAATGTTGATGTATAGAGATCGGTTCATGTGGAGGATGGAGATGGAGAATCTGACACTATTTGCTAACATTGTGTGTACGAGGTTATACACACACACACACACACACACACACACACACACACACACACACACACACACACACACACAGTGTAGTTATTTATGTGCTGGCTGACCTACTAATGTTAACGTTGTAGTGCCTGCCTGCTAGGCTCGTGAGGTTGTGTCCTCTCTCTCTCTCTCTCTCTCTCTCTCTCTCTATCCCCCTTTTTTAACTCATTTATTCCATTCTTTTTTTGGGGTTCTATCTTTCAGTTATTTATTTTTTTCAGTATGTTTTTGTAAACGTGGCATTAGATTCTTTATCTTTAACCTCACGTTATTGTGTCGTGAGCCATATGAGCCAACACGCCTGTGGCTATCCCAGATGTATGAATGTATTTATATGTGTGTGCGTGTGTGTGTGTGTGTGTGTGTGTGTGTGTGTGTGTGTGTGTGTGTGTACATCTCCATCTGTTCCTTGCCAAACACAGAGGGACTCTCAGGACAGCGAGCTGATCACAGAAGCCAAGTCTTTTTGGAAAACTGGCACTTGACCCACAGCTGACTCTTTAAAAACTATAACTTCCTGTTTTTGTGTGTTTTTTTAACAGAAGAACACATGAGTTCTCATAAATATATATTTTTAGGCATCACTTTCACCATATCGTGAGAGCTCTTACATTCAGTCTTTACTCAAACACTCCTGGGAATAACTCTTAAGGCCCACAGCTGTTTATTCTGAGGAAATATATGAGCTCGGGTAGTTGGCCTCAATATTTGAAGAGTAATAATAATATTCAAGATGTTCAGTAAAAAAAAAAAAACTGAGCTCCAAAAAATGTCGCCAACAAACCAGCAAAGTCCAACGAAAGAGGATCTCATGGAGGAGGTTTGAAAACGGCCACATTTGAGATATTACAAATTCATAAGCAATCATATAAATAACACATTGAGAACTAGAACGGCACTCGGTAGAGTGCAAAGCTTCACATATCACAAGATTGGGCATTGAATTATGAACATTTTGGCATTAGTTGCATGCCAATTGGATATAAATTGACCGCGCTATGGTAAAAAGAAGATTTTGACCTTTTCATGACCTTGACCTTTGACCCGATCGATCCCAAAGTCTAATCAAATGGTCCCCGGATAATAACCAATCATCCCACCAAATTTCATGCGATTCAATAAGATGTTGACCTTTTTCATGACCTTGACCTTGACCTTTGACCCGATCAATCTCAAAATCTAATCAAATGGTCCCCGGATAATAACCAATCATCCCACCAAATTTCATGCGATTCGGTTTACAACTTTTTTTGTTACGTGAATAACACGCATACAAATAAATAAATAAATAAATAAATACACGGCGATCAAAACATAACCTTCCGCATTTCAATGCGAAGGTAATTATGTTAAAAATCATATCGAGGCTGGAAACACGCGAGGTTCCTCCATGAAGAACACTTTCTAGAAATGTAATGCGCAGAGAGATATGAAGCCATGCTCAGCACATGAGTTATTAATGTGTTATTGATGCATTACACAGAACACACACACACACAGTTATACATGTATAACTGAGGATTTAATTGTGTGCAAAAGCAGTTTTTCCTCCCTGCCGTGCTCAGAATAACCTTTTCATGGCGTTGCATTATTTATATGACTTGTCTACCTGCATCAGCTCCTAGACTTAATTGGCTCCTCCAGGCTTCCATCTTTCTTTTGGGAACTAGTCGTCATAACCGGCTTCCAATGTAACACGGGGAGTCGTCGTCGTCGTCGTCGTCTCGGGGTTCGTGGATCGATTTAGACTTTTTTTGGGACGATTCCTGACGACTCACCGCCGGCGACCTTCAGAATCGACCTCTGTGCGCTCGCTCTCCGCGTCTCGCCGTCTCGCCGCTCACGCCGCGTTGTTTATTTGCCGGTCGAGGTGAGAAGTGGGAGGCGACCGCGGAGAGACGATGCTGTGCGTGTGTGTGTGTGTGTGTGTGTGTACGGTGGCCCAGATGGCCCAGCCGACAGCACCGAGAGCCTCGGGTTGAAGTGTGTGTGCGCTTGGATTCGTTTGACTTTCATTGCCCTATATCTCCCATGAAAATCCTTTTTTTCTCCCTCTTCTCCTCACATTGCTGCTCTAAAATTCAATATATGGACACGAGTTGAACTTCCTCACTCTCCGGTTGTGGTTTTTAAACTATATAAAAGTGTTAAAAGTTAAAAGTAAGAATCTAATGAGACTAAATATGCTGACTTGGGATTTCTTTGGCAGACGTATAGTTGGGTAGTTGTCATAATAGTCAATTTAATAACCCTATTATAGTAGTGTGCACATTGTATTTACCTCCATA
>NC_079392.1:5534650-5647150 GCF_029220125.1 Pseudoliparis swirei | reverse complement strand
TGTTTATTCGCTTAATACTCGACATTTAAAGCACATCAGCTTTTTGTTTTTCTTTATTTAAATTTACGATGCCGGTACAGAAAGATGCAAAAAGCACATCCTAGCAGCATATGATTAACGGAGTTGTTTTCTTGATGATATTACATCACCATTTACTATCAGGCAGGTTCAGAGAAGATGGAGAGATGGGAGGAAAAAAGGAATCAAAACATTCAATGGAAATTTTATAAAAGAACACAAGTCTATAATGCACAGACATTAAAGTCAGATCCTTGAATTGTTACAACTTCATTCAATCTGTGAGAAAAAAGCAATTCCTTTGACAAAAGGTGTCCTCTGCTATTTGATTGGCTGCCTTTATGTTGCTAAACTATTTGTATTTGTAACGTTGTCTTTGTTATGAATCTGGTCCTCGGCTGTTTTCTGATGTTCTTGCTTTGGCTTTAAGTACTTTTGTGCTAATAAAACAGGAGAGAAAAGAAAGAGCGTGATGAAAAGACACGAGAGAAGAGATGAAGGTGTGTGTGCGCGCGTGTGTGTGTGTGTGTGTGTGTGTGTGTGAGAGAGAGAGAGAGAGAGTAGTCCCTCACGGCAGAGGATCCCCTGCTCTTTCATATCTCACCAAGCGTGACTAACTCCTGGCTTTACTCTGACACACACACACACACACACACACACACACACACACACACACACACACACACATACACACAGACATGTACTAGGATGCTGAATCTGCTTCCGATCTTGTCACGTTTCTCTGACTATGCAAGACTGGCTGGCACACTAACACACGACAGCAACAGTGTGCGTGCATGCATGTGTGTGTGTGTGTGTGTGTGTGTGTGTGAGTCTTCAGCAGGCTATTTGCAGGCACATGTTTTTTGTGCCATAGGAAAAATGAAACGCCAAATACTGCATTGTGGATTATGGCTGGCTAGGTGTGTATGTGTGTGCGTGTGCGTGTGTGTGTGCATGTTTTACCCCATCCCGGTTTAAATTTACTCCATCCCAGCAAGCAGTTCAAGTATGTATGCAGCAAGGGGCGGAGGGGCAACACAACACACACGTCGTTTGGTTTTGTACGGAATCAGCTGATATTGTTCTGCCCCCGTTCTCTCTCTCTGCCCCCACAACAACCCCCCTCTCTCTCACAGACACGACACTTCCGCTTTAAGTTCTTCCGTTCAAAGTTTAGTCAGTTCATGAGAACACTTTTTTTTTGAAAAAATGAATTTAAACTTGAAAAGAAATGATAAGAAAGAAGACAAAGACAGAAGAAATAATGATTATAATAATTATTATTAAATTTTGATATTAATTTTCAAATCAAAGGAAGGCCAGTTCAGGCCAGTATATAGCCAATATTATCCAGCCAACATAACATAACTGTTACTAACATTTCTAATCAGACATTTTTTCTAATCGGACATTAGTCTTCTAAGGCGATGATCAACAACAATAGAACAGAACACTGATGGGATAGTTGATGAAATGAGCACTCTACACCTATGGAAGCACTGTAATTAGAAACTTCCACCTAGAATAGTCATATTTATGTATAGTGTGTAGTATGTATTGTTTTGATTTTTATGAAAATTGAAAAAACAGTGCTTTTCTTTGAAAAATAAAGACATTTCATTTCCCCAAATTTAAATTTTTATATATATATATTTATGCTTGCGGCTAGCCTGACCAAGGGAAGCCAGCTGCGCTTTAATGATTCATAAGTCTCGCTCTGATGAGTTTGGAAAACACCACGCGTCGATCTAATCGCACAGGTGGAAAGTATTTGTGATCGAGTATATCTTATACTCCAGGACTTAAAATTGTGACTTGTTTTGACCTCTCCGTGTCAAATCTGCATTATGATGCAAATGACCTCTCAGTAAATCTCTGGTGTATCTCACCATGAATACCCAAGTGTTCGTATGCAGCCAAATAATCTCAGTCTTAATCATATTTCACACAATACACTTTCTTTTGGAGTGAAGTGTCCCTTTAAAGACAAGCTGTGAGTCCATTACCGGACATGAGGAACTACATTATACTTTGATGGGTTGTTTTGCGAGGGCTCTATATCAGCTTATAATTAAACTGTTATCTTGATCTTGATGAAATCAGAAAATGTGTCTCCAAGTCTTAAAAATCATCCGTGAACTCATCGGCTTCTCGTTATCAGCGAGAAGCCGACAGGTTCATATTAAAATGCCGAAAAAAAATGAAAGAAGGTAAATGATTTTACCCCAGAGTCACCTTATCAGTGTCCGTCCTAGAGGAGGCATTACCATTCCCTTGGTCCCTCCCCCCTCGGCTCCACTTACCTCTCCACTGTATTCTCTCCGGTAAAGCAGAAAGAAACATCAAATGTCATTTTTTTATCCAAAAAAATGTAGAGGGAGCGAGGGAGTGTGCATGGGAATGGGCTAGGAGACGAAGGGAGAGGAAACAGCAAGGGGCACAACGAAGGTATCGAGAGAGATGAGGAGGAGAGAAAGAAACAGTCAATTCCCCCGAGGCACGATAAGTCTCCTGCTCGCGGTCCTCGTGCAGTTTTTTTTAAGTCAAAGTGTGTGTGTTTTTGTGTGCGAGTGTGTGTGTTTTTGTGTGCGAGTGTGTGTGTTTTTGTGTGCGAGTGTGTGTGTGTTTGTATGTGAGTGTCGGATGTACAGAACAGGAAGCTCAGGAAACAATTACTGCCACGCTGGGTGTACACCTGGTGTACGCCATGTGCTCACACACACACAACAACTCTCTCTGCTCTCTGCAGCTCCACCCTTTTTGATCTCTTTTTCAGCCTCACCACACGAGCTCTGCTTCTGAACTAACTCCGTTTCTTCTCCTGTCTTTTTTTCTTCCTACTTCTTTCCTACCTTCCTAAACCTCGTCGTCCCATCCATCTCTCTCCCTCTTGTCTTTTTTTTTTGTTTCCTCCTATCCTTTTGACCATCATGCGTCCGCCTCCGCCTTTTCTCTCTATAGAAGTACCGGTATCAAGAAGAGGAAGGGGCGTCGCCAGGTGCCCCAAAAGTCCACCCACACCCCTGCCACCTGCACCAAATGGGAGTAGCCAGAAAGCTGAGGGATGGAGGGACTCTGGGGAGGGAAGGAGGGACTTTGGGGAGGGAAGGAGGGACTCTGGGGAGGGATGGAGGGACCTTGGGGAGGGACGGAGGGACTCTGGGGAGGGATGGAGGGACCTTGGGGAGGGAAGGAGGGACCTTGGGGAGGGATGGAGGGACCTTGGGGAGGGAAGGAGGGACCTTGGGGAGGGAAGGAGGGACTCTGGGGAGGGATGGAGGGACCTTGGGGAGGGACGGAGGGACTCTGGGGAGGGATGGAGGGACCTTGGGGAGGGACGGAGGGACCTTGGGGAGGGAAGGAGGGACTCTGGGGAGGGAAGGAGGGACCTTGGGGAGGGACGGAGGGACCTTGGGGAGGGAAGGAGGGACTCTGGGGAGGGAAGGAGGGACCTTGGGGAGGGACGGGGGGATCTTAAGGGAAGGGTGTACCTGGAGGAGAGAGGGAGGGGGCGTCGGCACCACGGAGAGAGACAGGGAACGATCGCTGGGGAGGGACGGATCTCTCGGTTGCCGTGGAGACCTGCTGAGGGGGGCGGAGCTGGTTCAGGTGGCTGAGCGGCAGCTGAACCAGATTCAACGCGTCCACGGATACGTCAGTCACACACACGTCACGCCTCCTCAGGTAACTCAGGCTTTTGGCAATGTCAACCAGGATGCCAGACACACACACACACACACACACACACACACACACACATTAAACTGACACATTGTCAATCAGCTCCCTGTCACATCTGCCTGTCTCTGTTGACGAAGAACACATGCATGGCTCAGGGCTCCATGTTACATCACGTTACCCCGAGAAAGGATGTCTGTCTGTCTGTCTGTCTGTCTTTCTGTCTGTCTTTCTGTCTGTCTGTCTGTCTTTCTGTCTGTCTGTCTGTCTGTCAACCCAAATCTCAAAATAACTTTGTCGAGGACCCAGATGTTACTGATGTTCTGTGAAAGCTTCTGATTATGTTTATGTTTTCACTCAAAGGCCCAATGGATCATTTCTGTGCTCTTATTTTTGGAGGTGTATTTGTTGCACCCTTAACATGAACTGTTCAGAAACACGTCGTTCTTCTGTTTTGCAACTTTTATTTTACAAGTTCCCGGTTAAAGCGAGCGTACGTTGTGTTGTCTTCAGCCTGCTTAGCTCACCTGCCCTTCACACGCCCCTCTCTTAAAGAGACAGCGCCCCTCTCTTAAAGAGAGAGAGCCCCTCTCTTAAAGAGACAGTGCCCCTATCTTAAAGAGACAGTCCCCCTCTCTTAAAGAGACAGCGCCCCGATCTTAAAGAGACAGTGCTCTGTTCCAAAGAGACAACAAGCACTTTCCTCCCTTCAAAGTTAGTATGTGGACATGTGATCAGAGCTTTCAAATATAGGAACAACATATGAATTACCGTAAAACACACATTTAAAGTAAATTATAAGAAATGGACAACATATTTCAGGGTGCTAAGGTTAACAAAATATTGTAATCGTAAACAACCTTTGACCAGTACCAGAAGAAGACAACGTGTTTCTCGTTCTTGGTTTGTTGTGTCCAGTGTTTCTGTGAATAACTTTTGGGAGAGATATCATCATCCAAATCTCAAGTTTAAATTTTAATCTAAAAACTAATCCAGTGGCGTCAGAAACAAAGCGGATGACTTCACAGTGTTGGTCAAGGAGGCAGGAGGCAAGCAGAAGCAAGGAGACCAGTTTCAGACTTGAGATGGCTCTCTTTTGAAAGTACTTAATAGTCAAGGATACTGGCCTAAATATTCGTCCATGCACAGAGCTCCTTTTCTTTATGCCAGGAGAATACTTTCGGGGAGCTGTGTCATGAAGGGATTCAGTCGAATCCTGGCCCCATTTATTTATTTTTTAGTAATGAGGCCCATTACTATCTCTGTTCTGCACTCGGTATGTGTCGGTCTGCCTCTCTCTTTGTGTCTCTTTCTTCTTCTTTGTCCGCCTCTATCTCCCCCAAACACACTCGTCATATTAGCACAGCGTAGCCGGGTAATCTTTTTTATTTGGGTTGATTGGCTGTATCTGTCTGCAGATTAGTGCTTACATCACTGTACTGCTCTGAAAACACACACACACACACATGCACGTGTACACACCTTTAAAAATCCACGATCAGTCAAACTCTACATATAATCCTTTATTTTAATTGTAGGTTTGAGTGGAGTTTGGTAAATCATAATTATGCCTTGTTTGGGATCGACCCATAATCCATTAAAATTAGAAGAAAATGCAATGTTATGGCCGTGGTGATCGAAGGGCCATTAGCTCAGTGGTCTTTTTTTACTTAATTATGTAATTCTTTCAAGAAAAAAAACATAACCACTTGAGGTTTGACAGTGATATTAAAAACAGATGACAGACATATAAAATATGATTTTAAATGGCTCAGGATTCTTCTGCTTCTTTGATTTCTGTCATGTCCTATGATTCTTCTCTTGTATCACCCATCCACTAAAACAGCCTTATTTCTAAAAATTCTGGCATGAGTGATCATCAGGCGTTGTATTATTTTCATAAAATCATCTCTTGCGTTGCCAGCAGTAGAGCGAGTGTGTGTGTGTGCATGTGTGTGTGTGTGTTTTGGGGTGAGTTACGGCAGCCTGCTCAGAGCTGAGGAGTGTGTGTGTGTGTTGGTTTGAAGTCATTATACATTGTCGTTCTTCTGTCTCTGAGTCAAAAGCCTCGGCCATAACTGAAGAGTACGTCACAGTGGTGGAGAGACGCTGGTGTGTAGCTCCACCTTGTGGTTGGACACCACCTTCCCATCGCCTCCGATCCAACAACATTCCCCTGAGTTCACGTGTGGCGTTGATACCGATGGAAGGACTTTGTTACCTTCGCATTGAAAATGCGGAAGGTAATGTTTTGATCGCCTTGTATTTATTTATTTGTATGTGTGTTTGCGTGTTATTCGCATAAGTCAAAAAGTATTAAACCGAATCGCATGAAATTTGGTGGGATGATTGGTTATTATCCGGCGGCCATTTGATTAGATTTTGGGATCAATCGAGTCAAAGGTCAAGGTCAAGGTCATGAAAAGGTGAAACATCTTCTTTTTACCTTAGCACGGTCAATTTTTATCCAATTGGCATGCAACTAATGCCAAAATGTTCATAATTCAATGCCCAATATTGTGATATATATACCCAGTGCCCATTCTAGTTTGTTTATGCTGCCAGTCATCCATCCATGCAGCTCATTGATCTCTGTTGTACAGAACAGTTCAGTGTAAGAGGTCCCACTTGCTTGATGGTCATGAGGTCACGGAGGTTTCGATATCCTCGCCCAGACCATCGTCATCGTCATCTTCATCATCGTCACCCCTCTGTATTTAAACAGATGTGTTTCAGCTGCTCATCACCTCGATGACATAATCTGTGAGCGTGTGTGTTGCTGCTGGCGTAGGAGAGTATTTCAGGTTATTTTGAGAACTCCTCCCTCTCAAATGGTGTGTGTTTGTGTGTGTTTGTGTGTGAATGTGTGTGTGAAAACACAGGTGCTGGTATCTGGCTTGCTTCTGCATGACAGATGGACCTGCCACCTTGGTCTCCCCATGTGCATGTTCCTTTATCTCTCTCTCTCTCTCTCTCACACACACGTTACCGTAATTTATCTTAAGTGCACACATGTGTTACTTCTCACCACATCGTATTAATAATGTATGCACATGTGCAGTATGAAACAACAACAGTGTACTAAGGACTTATTTTCTTCTCCTTCATTTACAGTCAATATACAGTATATTAGTAAATCTGCATATTTTAGTTTAATAGACGAATGCACCTAAAAACACCTGAAATATAGAGTTGGTTATTAGCGTATGGACACACGCTATGGACATACACACTGTGTGTTTTGTGTCATACGGCTGCATTGTTTCCCTTTTCTTTGTAAAAAAAAAATGAATAAATATATTATAAATGAATATCTCAGGCTGCCACTTCTGCACATAATCAGGCTGCAGTACACCTTACACACTCGTGTGCCCCAGCACACGTGTGTGCGTGTGTATATGTGTGTGTGTGTGTGTGTTGCACCCTGCTGAGCTTTGTCTGTGCATCGTAGGTAGAATCACCCGAGGCTCCCTTTCATGAGGAGGCGTGGCCTCACCCAGAGGGAGGCGGGCTAAACGAAGTCCCAGCTCCGCCTTTCTCCTCCCTCTATTCGCACGGCCGCTCCTACTACCAGGTAACCCCGCCTCCGAGCCCGTCGCATGCGTTTCACGACTTCGCGACGCTTCACGACTCGTCTAAAGTTCAGGTCACATGAGCATGAAGTGATTTATTTTATTCGTTTCGTGTGTTTCGCGAGACACTTTTGCAGATTTCTCTCCCGCGGGAATTGTTGTTATTGTTGTTGTTGTCAACTCGCTTCAAGAAAATAACGTTCAAGTGTTTCCCTGTGGCATTTTAACGTCAATAAATAGGTCATAAAACAGACAACCTCGAGGGGAAACTCGTCCTCGATGCAAATGGGGCTAAAGTGCCAGAGGTCTTGTTAGCAGATGGTGTGAGGGATGAAAGCTGCAGGGGAAATCATCTTCATAACATCTTTATATTCGTATGAAAAGAGACTGAAGGGGAGGCAGTCAGGAAGGAATGTTCTCTTCAAGAAGCTTTCATTTAGAGAAACTGTAGCATTAATGAAGTATATCTGCAACTTATCCTTTGTTTATGCTCTTCTTGCCTATTATTTATTTTCAGTCATATGCAGATTTTGCTCATTGTGCTGACATTTAAAAATAGGTAAGCCATGTTAGGGCTGGGCGATATGGAGAAACATCAAATATCACAATATATTTGACGAAATACTTTGATATATATCAATATTATAGGCATATTGTAAGGTTTATCACTGGTGCTTGTCAGTGTTTACACAATGGGCATTTTTGATCATCTGAATAAACAACAGCCATGACATGACTTTACTGCACTGCAGCCTTTATAGCACTTATGCTACATTATGGTATTACGATATTCAACATCAAGAAGATAACTGGTCTCATGTCACAATATTAATATAATATTTACATATTGCCCAACCCGACATGGAGCATCTTTAAAAGACCTTGTAGTGGCCATTTGTCCGATAATTCAAAAACAAACATAAATCAAATTGCTCAATAGGCCTATACCCAGGTGCATGCTGGTCCTGTACCTGCCTACTCCTACATAATGTATAACCACAGGTAACTAGAGAACAAATGAACAGTCAAAAGATTAAATATATCTAAACAACAACAAAATTAACTAAAAACTATCACAAGAAAAAGCTATTATAATATATTAAAATGCCTAACCTAAATAGGCAAACATATATAAATATATATATATATTTTAAATTATATATATATCAATATATATAGATATCCTTTTTATATATATATATATACATAAATATATATATATATAAAATTATATATATATACATCTTTTTTTATTTATGAATATATATATATAAATATATATATATATACATATATATATCAATATATATATATATTTATATATATATATACATATATATATATATATATATATATATGATTGTCTGATGGGACAGTTTATGTCCACATATTCTGACATGGATGTGATTATTACACAAGGAAAAAGCTCTGTGAGTGATCTCGTCTTACTTTGAAACGATGAAACCCACCCTCTCATTGGCTGTGCCTGATTGTGCCAAGTCGTCTGTTGGAGTGTATATTCAAGGATTATATAAGTGAACACCAGTGGGAAGAGAACTGAGACGGTTTCCTCTTCCATCTCCTCTGGTTGTATAAGTTTATATAGTGTTTTATTGAGACTACATCACTTAGATGTAGTCGCAGTTTGTAACCTGCAGGAGGCAGTAGAGGCAGAAGAATAACCATCATGCACAAATCAAGATATGACTGAACTAAATGAATCAAATTGTTTAACAGCATGCACTATTACTGATTTTTTAAAATAGTTCTGGTAAAGAGGCTCAATAAATGACATAAGCAGAATTTATTGTTTCCGGTATTGACACATGCGTTACACAGTTTACGGGCGACTGAAGAAGAAATGCAGCCGACACTGCAGCAGGATAAGTGACTCCACCAAACACAATTTATATCTGCTGCAGAGACTGAAGGAGGAGGAACAGTAAAAACTAAAAATATAAAAAAAGCAACTCGCTGTCTTTCTGTAACACACGGACAGTAAAGCACACACGGACCACTCGGAGACCGCCGTGGCTCTTACTGAAGTCATTTAGCTAATGTAGATAATTAGGAAGGAAAGACCATACACTCAAAAAAAATGATTCAAGCCCTTCTTAGAGGTGACACATTTAAATATTGTTTGATACATTTAAATAAATCAATTACAAAAATAGATATTTATATTTAATGGGTGTAACACAAAATGTAGGAATACTTTCATTTATTAGATTTATTTAGGTTAGATGGTGCGCATGTCAACTCAAAATAAATGTGTTTCATTGAGGACTACCCTTTGCGCATGCGCCAGCTGAAAATCAGTTGTTTACAAGGTGAAGACACTTTCAGGGCTCTATGGTGGTGTAGTGGCTAGCACTGTTGCCTCAAAGCTAGAGGTCCGTGGGTTCAATTCCCAGTCGGGGCGTTCCATCTTTGTGGAGTTTGCATATTTTTTTAGTTAGTTAGTTTATATTTTGAGTTGGACAAACACAAATTAATTTAATTCAATGAATATCGTTATTTTATTTTAGATGTATTTGATACATATGAGTTGGACTAACTTAATTACATTTTATTGCACTGATGTGCTAAATTTGAGTTGGAGTTGCATATAATTATTGGATGGAAAACCTGCCAACACTTTAATTGAGTTCATCCAATGAGTCATTTCTTTGAGTGGGAGTGGCGAGAAATGGGATCAAGAGAGAATTACAGGCAGAGACACAGAGACGGAGGGCAGATTAGTCACATGACTCCTCCTCAGTAAATCTTGTTTTCCTCCTGCTGATACAGGAATATAAATGAAGAGTTATAAAGACATTTAGTCTGCATTAACTGTGATGTGGAACAGGTGTACATGGACTGCCTCCAGCTACATGTGCGTTCAACAATCTCTCGGGTTTTTTCTCTTCTTCTCGACTTTAATTATCTTGAAAACATTTTTTTTAAAAACATGGTTAGGATTATTTTTCCACGTTTATGGAGAGATGTGGGTTGCACTGTTGGACTTGAACCCATGCTGTAGATCCCGCAGGTGTTTTAATGTTTACTAAAACATGGAACTAGCGTGAGCTAACCCTTGATCATTTTGTAAGTTAATTCAACTTAAATTTGCTTTATAAATTTGCATTCAATTGACTTTCAAAATTAAGTTTACTGGACTTCTTAAAATGAGGTTGACTTAACTTGGAAAATTGAATGTAGGTAATTCATACAATAAATAGCTTTTCTTATTCCATGCAATATATGTATGCAAAATATTGCTTTTATTAAGTAGATCAAGCAGGATATTTTTTATCAGTGTGGGTAACTGAGCAGCTGACAGGTATTTAGATATTTAGAGCTGCAATCACCCTTACAGTACAGAAAAGAAGGCGCAGCATCTATTGCTTTAATGTGTGTGTTCATCTATTTGGAGGAAATACATTTGGAGATGTTTGAACGTGCAATAACAGATATTTTATCCACTTGGGTTCAGCAGGAACTGTCATATTACAATCTGCCTATATGCACCGAGCGGTCACAGAGTACCAGTGTATGTGTATGTGTGTGTATGTGTATGTATGTGTGTGTATTTATGTATGTGTGTGTGTATATGTATATATATGTGTGTGAATATGTATGTATGTGTATGTATATGTATATGTATGTACATGTATATGTATATATGTTTATGTATATATATATATACACTACCGTTCAAAAGTTTGGGGTCACTTAGAATTATTATTATTTTTTCCAAGAAAAGCACTGTTTTTTCAATAAAGATAACATTAATCAAAAATACACACTATACATTGTTAATGTGGTAAATGACTATTCTAGGTGGAAACGTCTGGTTTCTAATGAAATATCTCCATAGGTGTATAGAGGCCCATTTCCATCAACTATCACTCCAGTGTTCTAATGGTACATTGTGTTTGATAATCGCCTTAGAAGACTAATGTCTGATTAGAAAACCCTTGTGCAATTATGTTAGCACAGCTGAAAACAGTTATGCTGGTGATATAAGCTATACAACTGGCCTTCCTTTGAGCTTGAAGTTTGAAGAACAAAATTAATACTTCAAATATTAATCATTATTTCTAACCTTGTCAATGTCTTGACTATATTTTATATTCAATTTTCAATTCATTTGAAAAATAAAAGTGAGTTTGCTGTTTTTTCGTCTACCTGGTGGATGTAAATCCAATATTCACTCTTTTGATCTCCACCAACTCCTAAACGTCTATGTTCACCAGTTGCTTTGTCTGCAGTGTGGCGTGTGAAGCAGGTGTACTTTTATAAAAAGGTGCTGTGAGAGGTGAAAGTGAACTACATCTATGAAGTTGCCGCTGGAAATTGATGTTAATTCTTTTGTGTGTTGGTCAGCGACCCCTGTCGCGTTACACACGGTCATTTGATCCACCGTCGTTATGAAAGTGTGAAAAGAATAACAGCCCATCCCCAAACATGATCTGAGATGGAGAATATCGGATCTTTTGGGATTGAGCCGGTGCTTTGCTTGCTTTGCAGCGCTTTATGTCTATTCCTCTACATCCACAGTATTTACAGGGGAGCTTATAGCTTTTCTTTTATTTTCAATACTTGATATTTTATTCAGGTATTTTTACAGAAGTAGAACCTTCAAAAGTAAGAATGCATAACAATAATAAAACATAGAAATAAATAAAAATAAAGTAAAAATTAACCATGCTTCGGGCCAAGGAGAGCCATAAAGAAACACACAAATCTAAATGTTAAGCAGGAAGATAATTATAAATAAGGAAGCAAAAAAAATCAAAACAACCATGCAACACTTCACCAACGTTGTCAGTCAATCATAAATTCGGTCCAACAAACAGATCTCTAGTACAAAATATATTCAAAGAGTTCTATTCACAGGGTATCTTTAACTTATTTTTAAACTTATATATATTTTGATTGCATCTTGGTGAAACATAGTGCTTTTCTTTTGAAGAGATCTTATAGCTTTTTCAAAATGGTTCTTACCAGAATCTGAGCAGGATCTCTAATGGAAGGTCTGGGGTGGAGCCAACATGGTTAGGAACCACTGGAATAGACCGCAGTCTGGATCTGCATGACGTCGGTTTCTCAGTGTTTCCAGCTGCACCAGCATCCCTTTACTTTAGTTGACAACTCAAAGTTTACGTTTTTTTATCAATGTATTGAGAGTAATGTTAAAGTTTAAGGTGAACTAACACACAGTGAGTTATAGAACATTACGTTGCCTTTTGGTTGGCCACTGAAAAAATGCTTGATTACCAAATATGTTAATACTTCAGGTTCTGCTACTTTAATTTATACAAAATCTTATAAAATTACAGTTGCCGCTAAAATTAGTAGGAATGAAGCCTCAAGTCTGTATCAGGGCACAACATGCATCCCTGCATTCAGGGTAGGACATCTTTTTTAGGGGGACATTTTTTCCCCCACAGACTGAAATCCAGGGGCATTTAAAAATAAATTGGGGGCACTTTTTGAAACTTGTGAAATAACATTTAACCTTTGTTTAAAAATAAAAAATAAACTTATATAGGTGTACAGTATATGAACAATTGTCATGAAAAACAATAAGCCTATCAGGCAGTAGTCTTTTCTAGATTCTTTTCTTCGATATAATTTTATTTTAAACAGAAAACATAAATCAGACAATCATATTAAATGTTATTCTTATTTCTTTGTAGTTATTTATTTGTATGACTTTTCTTTCAACAACTATTAACAATTATAACTTATTTCTTGTTTTTTTATAATATAAAATTATATATATATATATATATATGTATATATTTTTGTGTGTGTGTGTGTGTACCTACCTAGTACAGGCAATACAGATAGGACACACACAACAAAAACAAAATGCTATTAAATTATCGAAATTATGGGGTCATCTCCTCGTGAAACACAGCATTTCTATACTAGTCTATCTATCATAGCCCGGGCCTACCTGTAGGGGATGGAAGGGCAAAGGTGGCTCTCTCAGCAGCTGGTCATTAAATATGCATGATGTGTGCTATTATTTAATTGATCCTGAAATATTAATAGAGCCGGTATTCACTGGCTGACATTTGGACTGCAGACAGAGAGAGAGAGAGAGAGAGAGAGAGAGAGAGGGGCAGGGTTAGTTGTGATGTAGCCAGACTGTCACCGAATTGTCGCTGTCAGCTGGTGTGTCAGTTTATTACCTTCGCATTGAAAATGCGGAAGGTAATGTTTTGATCGCTGTGTATTTATTTGAATGTGTGTTATTCGCATAACAAAAAAAGTTTTAAACCGAATCGCATGAAATTTGGTGGGATGACTGGTTATTATCCGGGGACCATTTGATTAGATTTTGGGATCGATCGGGTCAAAGGTCAAGGTCAAGGTCATGGAAAGGTCCAACTTTTCTTGAATCGCATGAAATTTGATGGGATGATTGGTTATTATCCGGGGACCATTTGATTAGATTGTTGGATCGATCGGGTCAAAGGTCAAGGTCAAGGTCATGGAAAGGTCCAACTTTTCTTGAATTGCATGAAATTTGGTGGGATGACTGGTTATTATCCGGGGACCATTTGATTAGATTTTGGGATCGATCGGGTCAAAGGTCAAGGTCAAGGTCATGAAAAGGTCAAACTTTTCTTGAATCGCATGAAATTTGGTGGGATGATTGGTTATTATCCGGGGACCATTTGATTAGATTTTGGGATCAATCGGGTCAAAGGTCATGGAAAGGTCAACATCTTCTTTTTACCATAGCACGGTCAATTTTTATCCAATTGGCAACTAATACCAAAATGTTCATAATTCACTGCCCAATCTTGTGATATGCGAAGGTATGCGCTCTACCGAGTGCCCATTCTAGTTGTATTTTTTTTGTCATGCCAGCTAACGGCAGACACACACAGGCTGTAGAGAGATTGACTGGCAGCTAATGATATGGTTCCAGTTGTAATTCATGGTCGCTTCTTCCCGTGCCTTCACACCGCGGGCAGCTTGATTGACGTAGTGCTCGCAGTACTTTCTGATGGTTTCTTCAGTGCTGTGTGTTCGGCGTCCGTAAAAAGACAGTAATCACAACACATATGCCTTGTGGCTTGGAGAGAGTTTGTTAACCAGGAAGCATTCATCCCATATTTTACCATAATCAACACAAAGCTTCTTTTTTTTTTAGCCATGCCATCTATTTTTCCAATCGTTTATGACCAAATACCTGCAGAATTTCTGATTTCCATCAGCCTCAGATGGATCTTATACTTTGTGTTGAGTGCTAGTTCGCAAAAGTTAGTCCACACTCAGCAAAGATGTTTCATCAACTTGTTAGTGCGTTGGCGTTGTGAGCATGTGAGCAGTGTTGATGTACAGCCTCAAAGATTCTCATTCGTAAGATGTGTTGCTGACTAGCTCAAATCATAAATATAGTCAACGCCTATTTGCCTTAGCTGGGTTTAGGTCAACTGGATGAAATGTATGTTCTTGATTTGATTGTTTGAAATCCCAACAAGCTATCAAAGGTTAATGGGGGGAATTCTCATTAACCTTGCGGCAAGTCATAATTGATATTTTTCAACATGCAGGTTTTTTGGTTTCCCCAACATGAGAAAAGCTTTGCAAGTTAAAACAGAACAGTGAGTATCTGTAGTGTTTATAGAATTGGATCAGCTTATTCGGTCTGTAGGGGTGTCGTGTTAGTCACAGACGCCTCTTGCAAAGGACAGATAAGTAAGTAAGTAAGTCAAGTTTATTACCTTCGCATTGAAAATGCGGAAGGTTATGTTTTGATCGCCGTGTATTTATTTATTTATTTATTTGTATGCGTGTTCCTCGCATAACTAAAAAAGTATTAAATCGAATCGCATGAAATTTGGTGGGATGATTGGTTATTATCCGGGGACCATTTGATTAGATTTTGGGATCGATCGGGTCAAAGGTCAAGGTCATGAAAAGATCAAAATCATCTTGACTCGCATGACATTTGGTGGGATGATTGGTTATTATCCGGGGACCATTTGATTAGATTTTGGGATCGATTGGGTCAAAGGTCAAGGTCAAGGTCATGAAAAGGTCAACATCTTTTTACCATAGCGCGGTACATTTTTATCCAATTGGCATGCAACTAATGCCAAAATGTTCATAATTCAATGCCCAATATTGTGATATGCGAAGGTATGGGGGGGGGGGGGGGGGGGGGTGCTAGTGACTATTTTTTTTGTTCCGTCCCGATGCGCGCAGACCGGCGTCGGAGCTCTGCAGCGACCGCGATCGACCAATCGATCGGCGTATTGAGCACCCCTGCATTCAAGCATTAAATAGCCGAGAGTTTTTTTCAGCGTGAGAAATGCGATGTGTGGCGGGAGTGCGTGAGTTAAGACCGAGATGCGTGAGTCTCACGCTCAATGCGTGACACTTGAGAGCCCTGAGTTCCCTTGGAAACACAGGAGTCCTCCCAGCCACCTGTGGCTAATCCTCAGAGAGGCTAAGCTAGCTGTGTATGCCTCTCAGACGCACGGGGAACACTGCCGGAAACGTAACTGTTTACTGTGTTCATCTGTTTACTAACTTGTAATTAAGTGTCCGGTCACTCATAAGTGAAGCTAGCTCTAAACCTGGCCGCTCTTACACTTAGCTAGCCTCTGGCTCGGCCTCGCTAGCTTATTAGCCGCATGCTGAAGCCTCTCGGCCTTTATGCTCGATGAAGGATGCTCCTGAGGACACTTGCTGGCCCGGTTGTGTATACTTTCTCCTCTCCTCCCCCCCCCCCCCCTGTCGTCTCTCTATATTCTTTCATCTCAGACGATGCTCAGCAACAGCCTGTTGTTTTCCATTCGAGAGAGTCATGCTCTGTGCGCGCGCGCGGATGTTTGTGTGTCTGTGTGTGTGTGTACGAGAGAGAGTGAGCGAGAGTGTGTGTGTGTGTGTGTGTGTGTGTGTGTGTGTGTGCGTGGGAGAGATGGGTGCTGCAGTGTCCGGAAAACAGCCTCAGGAGACGATCTCTCTACCACACACACACACGAATTTATTTAATGGGCGCACACTCAGTGGCAGAGGGGAGATTGACGGGTCGTCTCCTCGGACTAGAGAGGAGGAGGAGGAGGGAGGGAGGGAGGAAGAGGCGGGGTGGAGAGAGAGAGAGAGAGAGCGAACCCCCTTTAAATAATCAATCCTCGTATCCTGTCGTCGCACCGACCCCCCCCCTCGCCCTCGTCTTCTCTCTGAGGAGAGCAAAGGAAGGAGGCGAAGAGGCTTTTGGACGACCAGAGATGCGGTTGTTGGACGTTTCCCCCGGCGATGAGAAGAAGGGATGATGGAGAAATGGATGGAGGACAAACACACACCTGAAGATGGATTGACGACGTGCGACGATCTCCACGGAGCGACTGGTGCTCCAACTCTGAGAGGACTCGGTCTACCTGCCTCGCACTTTCTCCCTCCTCCTCCTCCAGCTCCTCCTAATCTCGTCATCTGCCAGCTGCTCTCTCATTCCTGAGGGAGCCAAAGAAGACAAAAGGGAGAGAAAAATAAAGAGATAACAACAACAACAACAACAAAAAGGTGAAAATGGAGAAGAGGATTTAACGTGGAAACATAATCTTTTCCGCGGCGACTTATGATGAAGCGCTGGACTTTATTTGACAGCGACACCCTTCAGAGCTTCGGAGGGAGAGAAGAAAAAGAAAAAAGAGAGAGAGAGCCGGCGACAGCGAGGAGAGAATATTAGAGATGGAGCGGGGGAGAAGCGCAGCGTCGTGAACGCTCGCCCGGCGCGTCTGAGGGAAGAGCCGACCGCGGGACACCATGAACTATATCTTCGGCAACAACACCCTGTACCCCCGCAGCGTGAGGGTGGGCGGGTCCTCCGGGGGTCAGGGGGCTTGCCACGGAGTCAAACAGAGGCTGGGGCCCCAGCGGCGCTCCTCCGAGGAGCTCGCACATCCGCGCACCTCCTGCCCCTCCTCCTCCTCCTCCACCTCCTCCTTCCGCTGGCAGCAGCTCCTCACGTTCTTCTCCAGGAGGAGTGCCTTCACGGACTGTATCACCGCCGGCCAGGTAACGCCGGCGCGTCACGCCCAATGTGTGTGTGTGTGGGTGTGTGTGGGTGGGTGGGAGTGTGTGTGTGTGTGTGTGTTTGCTTTACGCTTGAGGGGTGGTAGGGGATCAGGGTGGGAAGCGTGTAACTTAACCTGGGTTTTTGTTGGGTCTGCGTATGTGTGTGTAGGGTGTGTGTGTGTGTAGGGTGTGTGTGTGTGTGTACATGGAGCTGGTTATTCTAGTTTCAGTGTCTGAGCCAAAGCAGGGAGGCAGTCGGGGGGGGGGTATGGGAAGCAGGGAGAGTTTTTTTTAGTTTTTTTAAGTTGAAGTTAAAGCAGCTCTCTGTTGACGGGGTTGAGATTTGTTATAGCGTTGTCGTGGCAACGAGCCTCGGCATATCGTGCGTGCACGAGAGATCCAGAGAGACGGTTTCGTTGCCATGGCAAAGCCATCGCTTTAGCCGCGGCATGTCCTTTAAATATAATGCGGAGGACATTCAAAAAAATACTTGAGCAGGATTCACACTATTTATACAATTCTCCAGGGCGTAGACGACGTAGCTATACGCACACAGCCTATAGAGGTAGTGTGTGTAGAGACCTGTGATTGGTCCGTTTGGGCTGATCCTACACATTGTCGAACAGTAACAGTGAAGACAACAAGTAAATACATTGAAGAAAGTCTCAGGGAATCTTCTCTTTTTCAGTAACACAGGGAGCAAGAATATTTCTACAATCAGCCGTCATCCTACATGAACACGAGGCAAGCAATAGAAATAGCCCTGATGTTGTTATAAGTACATGAATGACTTATTTAAACATCACTTTTGTTGATTCTGTTCTATGCTTTTTGATCCATATAAGCGGTAGATCGATGTCATTTTGATCAGTGTTCACTGCGTAATAAAGGGATGTGCACATAATGTAATTAAAAGCACAGCACGGCCGGATTATGAAGGATGCACCTGTGTGATGCTGCAGGGGTGAGATATGATTATGAACCATAACTCAAAGACTGCCTCATAGCTATAGGGACGGCCATTAACCCCTGTGTCAAGTTTAAATCAAGCATTATAATGACTATTAGCACATGTTGATGTACAATTATGGCACAATTTAAATGCAGTGATAGAATAAGCTTCATTTAAATACTACCTTAAGGGGTGAAATAAAAGTAGAATATTTACACCAATTCATGGGGGAGATGTAGGCTGAAAGAAAGGCCCAGCGTCAAACACATAGGACGCATATCGTGGATGATTGTTAATAATAATGCCTCAAAGTATGCTCTATCTTCCTAAATGCTTTAATCAAAGCAACATTTTTATCGGATATCATCACAATTGCTTATTTTCTGTGCACAGAGACACACGAAGTGTGTTTCATGTCATCAGGTTCCACCTTTTTTTTCTTTTTTTTATGCGCTCTTAAATGCAAAGCTTCTGGAAGAATATTCGGTTTTTTTAAATATTCATACCAAATGCTTATATTTCGGATGCTTGGTGTGACACAGGAGGAGAGGCAGAGGGATAAACATCTCGGCCCATTAGGAGGCGGCTGCTGTGCGCTGATTGCCCGTGACTGAGTGCCACCCCAACATAGAAACGAGAAACACACTCGAGAAACACAATACTTTAAGTCCTGAATTTAATAAAATTGTCTTAAAGACAGATATGTACAGGGTGGTAATTACCTTCGCATTGAAAATGCGGAAGGTTATGTTTTGATCGCCGTGTATTTATTTATTTATTTGTATGCGTGTTACTCGCATAACTCAAAAAGTATTAAACCGAATCGCATGAAATTTGGTGGGATGATTGGTTATTATCCGGGGACCATTTGATTATATTTTGGGATTGATCGGGTCAAAGGTCAAGGTCAAGGTCATGAAAAGGTCAACATCTTCTTTCTACCATAGAATTTGTTATCCAATGCAACTAATGCCAACATGTTCATAATTCAATGCCCAATCTTGTGATATGTGAAGGTATGCGCTCCACCGAGTGCCCGTTCTAGTTCAGTATGAGATTGTGTATTTTTATTAACAGAAGTTTTGGTGGCAGCAAATCAGTTTGTGACTTTTTTATTTACATTTTTTTTATTTTTTAAGTAAGCATTTATCAATCTACGGCTCAACCGTCCATCCAAATGTCGCACAAACTTTAACTGAGGAGTTGGATGCACTCAGATAACCAGTTGGCGGCACTGGTTCTCCAGTCTGGTGCCGTTAAACCATTGCAGGAGGTGCAAAGTGATGACTTCATTTATTTTATTTTATTTAAATTTATTTAACCAGGAAATGCCTCATTGAAATTAATAATCTCAAGAGTGTTCTGGCCAAGACAGCAGCAGAAGAACATTACACAAAGTTTCAGACAATACAAGATAAAACAGTGATAGACAATATAAAAAAATTAAAAACAAATAATAAAAATATATATTTAAAGAGCACCAGTCAAACCGTCTTTTATATCGACAATATAAAAAAATTATTAAAAAAATATAAAAAAATATATTTAAAGAGCACCAGTCAAACCGTCAAGTGAACGATGGAAATAAATTGCATTCATAATTTTTTTTTTAATGCATTCATTCAAGCAACAATGCAGTTTTCTTCAGCCCTTCGTGCCGGATGTTTTGAATGTTTTGTCTCTTGGGTGGAGTGAAAGTATCGATGACGGAGCATTTTAAAGCCACACGCTCGTCATGATTTATTCACAGAGCCTGAATGCATCACACTGTTGCCTTTCACTTTCGTCGATACATTTATCCTCCTCATCTAAGTGTGAAAAAAAAGAAAGATTCAAAACCGTCATAAAAAAAAAAAAACAGGTGGATGGAAAAGCGCTCGTTTCTCTTTTGCCCGACGATGTATCGCCGTCGCGCGGACCGATTGAATACTTTCTGTAAAATGCAGTGTAATGTATCTGGATGTAAAACCTGCATTATTGATCTAAAGTTCCTGAGTTCTCTTCCTCCCCCCGCCCCCCCCCCCCTTCCCCTTGCAGTAATCATGTTGGCCAGTGTTGTCCCAAGGTGTTGCCATATTCCTGTCCAAGGCACTTACTGCATGACTGATGGGCCGGTACACGACACACACACACACACACACACACACATAGAGCTGTTGGCCCCGTTGACGTATGAGAGACTGTTTTTTTTTTTTTTTTTTAACTGGTTGATAGAAGTTTGTTTTGGAACTGCTGTTAGACTAAATCATAAAGACGCGTTACAGACTGTGTGTGCATTTTATTTCACTGTTCAGGGTCACGGTCAGATTATATGTGTGATGCTTGACTCTCAGAGGTCTGGGACATGTTTAGAGTCTGTCGATATTACTTTATCTCACAGGGGAAAGCATTGTACTGCAAACAAACGTCATCCCTGCTGACCACAAGAGTACTGACTCTTTCCCGTGGCTCCATGTTGACTTTCGGCTGTGTAAAAGTTGTTGTGATTGTAGTTTTTTAGGATCCCAAGTGATCGGCAGGCTCCATGACAGGAGGCCGGCCCACCAGGCAGGAGGCATGACGTGAAGTCACAAAGACTCCGGGGAGGAAGCAGAGTTAATAATGTGTGATGGAGAGATGAAAAGTCATCCATAAGTAGAGAGAGGAGAGGAGAGAGGTGCTCAGTGTATCCTAAAACCTCCCCCAGCAGCCTATCAGCCTATAGCAGCATCTCTAGGGGCGGGACCAGGTGAACCTGATTCAGCCCTAACTATAAGACTATTAAAGAGGAACGTCTAAAGTCTACTTTTAAATGTGGTGACTGTATCCAATGTTGACCCAACTGTTTCCCATTGTTTTGGTTGTGGATACACACACACACACACACACATGGTGGCCCTTTCTCCCTCTCCCCTAGCCCCCCCCCCCCACCTTGTCTCTGTTTTATTGATGAGCGCTACGGAGGTATGAAAGTCATCTTGGCTCTTTTCGGGCCTCTAAGAGCTTTAAAGATGTGTTTAGTGGTCACAGGAAATGGGAGTAGAGAGGGATGGACAGAGCTGGAGCGAGGGAGCGATAGATATAGAGAGAGAGAATAACAAGGAGACAATTAGTGGTTCATCGGGACTGTGAGAGAAACCCGATAGCTTATTAGCTCAAAGTGGGCGATGTGAATGTATCATACGCATTTCCCTAATGTATCCATCAACATAAAGAGCATACGTCAAGTCAGCGGAGAGACTTACAATGTGATGTGGCAGTTAATCGAATATTTTAGCAAGATTGGATATGAGGAATATTAATAGTTTCATTATCAGAGGCAGTAAGTACCGTAACTTTTACCGCAGTTTGTTCGTTGTTCCCACAATGCAACGGAAAGGTTTGGAAAAGTGTTAAAATAAATGAAATACACTATTTAATTTAATTCAGTTTATTTTGTATAGCCCAGTATCACAAATTACAAATTTGCCTCAGTGCGCTTTACAATCTGTACACTTATATGACATCCCTGACCTTTGACCTCACATCAGATCAGGAACAACTCCCACCGGTCAAAAGTTTTAGAACAATTCCCCCATTTTTTTCCAGTTTTTATTGAAACGTAAGAAGCTCAAGTGAATAACCTGAAATGGTACAAAAGGTAAGCGGCAAACTGCCAGAGGAGGAATTAAAAAGTTTAGGTTACAAAAAACTGCAAAATAATGTACATTTAAAAGTTATACGAAAAGGCTTTTTTTCAGGGAACAAGTGATGGGTTAATGACGTGCAGCTGGAAGAACTGGAAGGGTTACAGGTACTGGATCCCAAAAGCACGACACGGAAACAGGAATGCCGGAGGAGGCTTTTTACTTTGTGATTCAGGCAGGGTCAAAACCGGGTGGTCCGTCAAACACGGCAACAAATCCAAAAAGGGGCAGGCAAAAATCTGAAGTCGGGTCAACAGGCAAGCAGGGTCGAAACGGGCAGATCAGAATTAGTATTTAGGAATTCGCTGGAGAGTTTGGCAATAACACACAAGACAATCTGGCAGAGGACAAGTGGAAGTGAGGGAGCTAAACAGTGAGGGACTAATGAGGGGATGGGCTGCAGGTGAGAAGGGCGTGAGGACCAGGTGAAGGGAATGAGGGACTAACGAGGTGATCAGAGGCAGGTGAGAAGGGCATGAGGACCAGGTGAAGGGAATGAGGGACTAACGAGGTGATCAGAGGCAGGTGAGAAGGGCATGAGGACCAGGTGAAGGGAATGAGGGACTAACGAGGTGATCAGAGGCAGGTGAGAAGGGCATGAGGACCAGGTGAAGGGAATGAGAGCCAATCAGGTGAGGAGGACAGGATCTGGAATGACAGGAGAGTTAATTAAGAATGCACGCAGGATGAATATAACTATGAAGGTGGGGAAATCATGACAATAACTTTCTGAACAATATTTGACTTCCATTGTTGAAAGAAGTCTATAAGAGGTCAAAAGGTGACTATACTTTGACAAACATTTAGATTACATTTTGTTAAACAAAACGATTCCATGATTATTATTTTTTTTATCTCCGATTGTTTATTTGTTTGATTAAATTGAGAAATTAAACTGTAAACTGTATGTGTGTGTATATATATATATATATAATTTTTTCTTTTTTTCTTTATTTTTTTCTTCTTTATTTAATATTAATTTTCTGATTTATTTAATATTAATTTAGGATAGGAATATATAAGCATGTTTTGCTTCTACCTATACCTTTTCAGTCTTTCTGTTTTATATATTATATAGAATAATATTGTATTAATATTGTGTAAAAAAATACACAAACTGTGTTCATTTTTAAAAAACTGGAGAAATTGAGGTGTTCTAAAACATGTGGCCTGGTCACATGGGACGGTTTGGATGGAGGCTTACGGTTCACCCCCCCCCCCCCAAAAAATACCACGGGACGCATTTTACTGTCTATATTAACAACTTTAAAAATGGTCTGCATTGGGTCATTTCTAAAAAAGGGAAAACGCGTTAACGCATCGACCCATACTGCGTCGTGCGAGTTCCGCCTCCTCCCCGACACACACTCCGCTCCTATAGAGTGTGTGTGTGAGCATCCTTCTGCCGCTCCGAGGAAACCTCCCACTCTCTCCTCATGTATTCAGAACCACGGGCATCACATGTCGTATTTATGCGTCATGTGTCCTGAGTGGGATTCCCGGTGCACCTGAACACAACTCTATCGCTTCTTCTGCCACATTTTTAACGGATCATCTGTTGCCGAGTGGGCAGTACGGAAGAGACCCGAGCAAAGACTTCTATTTCTGTGAATCTTCACACCAGATGACTGTGAGTCCTCACCCCCCCGCAGACTCCTTTGCACATAAATGAAACTTTATACGTCATGGAGTAATAAAACAAACATGGTTTGAATCCCATTCTGTTTGATCCCAATCAACTGACATGCTTTTTAGAGATTGATGTGGTCAAAGGGCGGGGCTTATGCAAATGAGTACAACCTGGACCACGCCACACCCGCGGTAACTAATGAGCGGCTTACTCTC
This sequence comes from Pseudoliparis swirei, assembly GCF_029220125.1. Classification (NCBI taxonomy): domain Eukaryota; kingdom Metazoa; phylum Chordata; class Actinopteri; order Perciformes; family Liparidae; genus Pseudoliparis; species Pseudoliparis swirei. The sequence goes on along the minus strand of NC_079392.1, from coordinate 5,623,388 downwards.
ATCGGCTGTTGTTGTCATGGTTATGCTGATCGCCGTGCAAAAAGCGTGGCGCGGCGATGTGTGTGTGTGAGTGTGTGTGTGAGGGTGTGTGTGTGTGTGTTAAGGAAAAAGGAAAAAGAGTAGATAAATATAAACTGAAAATCTTAATAAACTCATTCGCAATCATTCGCGCTTGGTGATGTGTGTGTGTGTGTGTGTGTGTGTGAGTGTGTGTGTGAGGGTGTGTGTGTGGGTGTTAAGGAAAAAGGAAAAAGAGTAGATATGAACTGAAAATCTTAATTAACTCATTCGCGCTTGGTGATGTGTGTGTGTGTACGTGTGTGTGTGTGTGTGTGTGTGTGAGTTAAGGAAAAAGGAAAAAGAGTAGATAAGTATATACTGAAAATCTTAATTAACTCATTCACACTCATCTTGGTGATGTGTGTGTGTGCGTGTGTGTGAGTTAAGGAAAAAGGAAAAAGAGTAGATAAGTATAAACTGAAAATCTTAATTAACTCATTCGCACTCATTCGCGCTTGGTGATGTGTGTGTGTGTGTGTGTGTGTGTGCGTGTGTGTGTGTGTGAGTTAAGGAAAAAGAGTAGATAAGTATAAACTGAAAATCTTAATTAACTCATTCGCACACGCACACACGCACACACACACTGTGTTGTGGCAGTAAGTAGTCCATTACATGTGTGGTGCTTCAGAGTGTGTGAGGTGTTGCATCATCGTGTGGGATGAAGCAGGCATACCAGTAAATAACGAGGCTGAGCACGACGTGATGACGGCTCCATCCATCCTCCGGTAATTACCGTGGAATCGTTTGACGCCGCCGCCGCTCACGATAACTTCTTAACGGGAGTATCCACGGCGACGAAAGCAATCAGACGCTTTCACATATTTGCTTCTTTGCATAGTGAGCCCTTTAAAAAAAATACATCTTACAGCAACATTGTCTGATCGTGTGATGTGACCAGTCACACAGGCTCGTTACTGTCTTTCCTGACTCGAGTGGGAGGAGCCATTGTGACACGGAGAATACAAGACAGCCCTCAACTCTTCACCTGTAATCGTTGCGCCTCGTCAAAAGGCCACGCGGTGTGTTTCTTAATTAATATTAAAGTGTAATGTAATTCTCTGGCATCCTGTGACACAAGTGCATGTCAGCGACCACGAGTGGTTCAAGGAGGAGGGAACCTGCGCACCTACGTACCTCCATGTCTTGGTAAAAACAAAGCGCTGGTTACCTTCGCATTGAAAACGCGAAAGGTTATGTTTTGATCGCCGTGTATTTATTTATTTATTCATTTGTATGCGTGTTACTCGCATAACTCAAAAAGTATTAAACCGAATCGCATGCAATTTGGTGGGATGATTTTTTTTATCCCGGACCCATTTTGATTAGATTTTGGGATCGATCGGGTCAAAGGTCAAGGTCATGAAAAGGTCAACATCTTCTTGAATCGCATGAAATTTGGCGGGCAATTTTTATCCAATTGGCATGCAACTAATGCCAAAATGTTCATAATTCAATGCCAAATCTTGTGATATGCGAAGGTATGCGCTATACCGAGTGCCCATTCTAGTTACTGCATGGAGTTATAACTAAAAGAAAGAAATAAGCTGTAAAGACTTTAATAAATTCATAATTTCAGTCATTTTTTAGAAGCAAAATGCCAATTTGCTTCCATATTCCTGAACGTGTGGATTTGATGCCGACTAACTTCATATCTGTGTGTTGTGTGGATAAGATGAGCAATTGGATTATTGATATATGTTCGCTATGGAACATTTTAATCCACTTTTTGTTGATTTGTATGGAAAGAATGGAGAGAAGAACAATCAGTGTATTATTCTAAAGTAATTCTTCAGGCTTCAGCGTCACTGTTATCTCTCTGTTGGGTGTGTGCCTGTGATGTGAGCTTGTGGATGACCTGTTGTGTGTTTGTAATAAATTATAGAACTGGAGGAGGAATTAATGAGCAGCCCTCTTTCAGATCAGGTCCTCCAGTCGGCATTGAAACCAGAGTTAGAAGTGAAGTTGCGGAGGAAGAGGCTGGAAGACGGAGATGCCGAGATAGAGAGAGAGAAAGAGAAAATCAGTTTTTCAATTCTGTTTATTTTATATTGCCCGATATCACAAAAAAATAAAAATTTGCTTCAGAGGGCTTTACAATCCGTACACATATGACATCCCTGACCTTTGACCTCACATCGGATCAGGAAAAACTCCAAAGAAATAGAAAAAAAAACTTTCACTAGGGAGAAAAGGGAAGAAATCTTCAGGGGAGCGACAGAGGAGGATCCCTCTCCAGACTGACCTGTAAAGATGTGACATGTTTAATACACGATTGAAAATCCATTATACATTTTAAATGGAGTAGAAAAGGTCAGAGGATTCTTTTTAAAACTTGCTCGGGTCGGTCCGACTTGAATTAAAGGGGACATATTATGAAAATTCCACTTTTTTAGTGCTTCTATACATTAATTTGGGTATCTGGCATGTCTCCCAACACAAAAACGCTGGAGAAAAAAAACCTCACGCAGCTTGTTGTGGTTCCTCTATGTCAGAAACGATATGCTTGAGTGCGTCCAAAGGGATCACCACCAACGTCTATGTAGATTTTGAAGCACGCCCATGTAGGGAGTCTGGCTACATGGCCTCGGACCGCCCCCCACCACCACTCGACCCACCCAGTTTAAAGACGGTTCGGTGACCTTAGTTACAATGTACAAACAAACAAAAAATGTAGAAGTGACAAAGTTAACTTCCCATTCAGAAACGTCCTGTTGAGCCCTAACTTCTGGAACTTGTTCAGGAGCCTCTTCTTGTTCAGGGTCTGACTCTGGTTCAAAACCATATGGTTGCACGACGCTATCTTCATCTGCAGTAGCCATATTAATACAAAGGTAATGGCTCACTGGGCAGGCAGCAGCTAGGCGAGCGCATCTCGTGGAGGAGGGGGGAGGGGGGAGGGGGGAGCTGGCTCATTAGCATTTAAAGGAACAGGCACTCAAAACAGGTAAATCTGTGGGAGGTGTTTTTGACAGGGTCAAAAGGGTGCTGTTTGAAATGATTCTTGTGGTATTTTGACCAAAATATGTTACAAACATTTCATTAAGACCCCAAGGAACCATATCAACTTGTGGGAAAATGGGCATACGATGGGTCCTTTAAGCAAACCGTTTTACGGAATCGACGAGCGCCCGCTCGATGGACTGACTTGATGTGTTTCTTAAGAATGATCCTAAGAGCCCTGTCCAGAAGGGAGTGGGGGTGGAGTGTGTGCACGCTGACTCGGAGGTTTTTATACATCTCAATATCTGAGGGTAATGTTCTCTCCTTTGACATGGAAACAGCAACCTTAGCGTCTCCTAAGAATTACACTCTGGTGAGTTTCCCTGATAAGATCTGAGTATTTCAATGATTCTACTGACGAAACTGAAACGCCGACCCTGAAGCTGAACTCTTTTCACTCCGTCTTTGTTCATTGTCGTCTTCAACCCTCGCAGCTCTGTGTTAGCGAGGGTTGTGATGCTAACGGCCTCTTCTCCTCGCTCCTCCTCCTCCTGGCTGAGCGGTTAGCCTGCGGCGCTAGCAGCACTTTGCACAGGGAACACACGCACACACACACACACACACACACACACACACACACACTCTGGTGGCTTTAACAGCCTTTCTCTCAACCACCCTTTTTATACATTTGTAATCTCCACATGGCCGCTGCTTCTTAATGTCCCTCGTCCGCCTGCCTCTCTCTCTCTCTCTCTCTTATCAGGGTGGTTTGGGGCGAGTTGTGGCATATATGTACTGACATTATAGAGGCTTAGACCTCGTAGCTGAGTGTGTGTGTGTGTGTGTGTGTGTGTGTGTGTGTGTGTGTGTGTGTGTGTGTGTGTAAACCAATGGCATATTATGTTCTTTCTGAAATACCAGCCGCATAAAGCCAAAAGCTATAATGAATGTGATATTAAAGATAGTGAGCATTCTGCACATCACTTTTAGTCATGTCAGTGTCACTAAAAAATTTTGTTTAAGAAATTTGGATGACTTTAAACTACTTTTAAATCAATTACTCCCCCCCCCCCCCCCTCCCGTTGCCTCAAACTCAACCTGTTTAGCCCCCATATAATAATACGAATGATAATTAATATAACTAACAAGTCAATGTCACAAATCAGTTTTTTTCTTTTCATCAATGGTTTGAGTATTTATTTATGTTTTCAGTGCCAGTACAAGACCTGAGTTTCAAAATGAAACATGTTGGTGTTTTTAAAATTAACAAAAACAATAACATATCTATCATTAGGATACATTTAAAAGTATATTCTATCTAAACATGGAGCTGCGCTGCTTTTGGAAGAGGTTTAGGGTTCAGTATATTGTTTATGACCCTCAGCGTGTGGTCTGGAGGAACTGGGGATCAAATAGTGGAACACAAGAGTGATGAACTCTCAACAATGCAGTAAATTGAACCAAATTGTGATTTAAATGAGAACATAATATGAGTTTAGTGCAAACAATACTTAAACATAGTTTCTGTACAACACTGGATACAATGTGGTTGAAGTGTTAAGTTGGACATTGTCAGGCCAGCTCTGCTCCTGCATATGCTTTTTATTTTTACCCAATCAATAAAAGATCTACACTATACCTAGAGGACTGTGTGTATGTGTGTGTGTTGTGGTGACTTTTTATAAACTGCAGATTAAAATGCCTGTTCCAACCCAACAAAGATTAGACATGGAGAGAGGAGAAGCACGCATTCTCACAAGAAAATAGGCCAATGCCTATACACACACACACTCACACACACACACAAACAAACACACACACACACACACACACAGCAGGTTTTTTATACACTACTCCAGCTGACACGCCTTGGGATGCTTTAAAATAACAAGACAAAGGTTGATGGAAGGAACTGCCCTCCGCCAATCACAGTTCCCTATTCATTGCACACACACACACACACACACACACACTGACTGAGCTCCCAGCACTGTATCACTGTCCCTGGTCGCCCATCGATTAGTCATGCCTGGCTGCTGTCATGTGCAGGAGTCCAGAGAAGCCCCTAATTGGCTAGTCCAGGAAAGAGAAAGGGGGGGAGGTGGGGAGTTGAAAAGAGAGGGAGGGACAGACACTGGGAAAGAGAGAGAGAGAGAGAGGCAACATAGAAAGATGAGAGCCTGAGAAAGAGAACTGTGCATGGAGATGTGGATATGATCAAATCGCGATAACAGGAAGATGAAACAAGACGAGATAAAAGAAGGACAACGGAAGAACATTGAACTTTTTCTCAACATCTGGATGAAAAGAATGAATCTGAAAACACAAAAGAATCCAATCTGAGTAAACTCCTGTTTTACTTCCCACTCCATCGTCTACGGATCGACCAACACTTCAAATGCAAAGTCGGCGAATTACGCGAGCGAGCGACTGTCGGCTGGCCGTCGACGTGGAGCGTGACTACGGAACGAGGAAGACGCGTCTTCCATTGGAGCGAGTGAAAGAGAAGAAGGGAGGACAGAAAGGAGGCTCAACTGGTCCAGGTGGTCCTTCTGTTTCCTCTATGGACCACACACTGCTGACCCTGTAACCCTGAGAGATGGCACGAGGGTCAATGTGCTACTAAGTGAAGAGGAGTGTTCAATATATCACACCTAAGGAGGATTATTTTGCTTTCCAGGACTATGATGCCTCCACCTACGCAGGAATACTTACACGGTCTGATGGTCCAGTGGTTTTAGACACAGAGAGAGAGAGGAAACGGTAGGATGATTGTTCTGGAGAGGCATGACCTACATTAGTCGGACACAACGTGATTCTGAGGAGCGTAAAGAAGACGATGTGTTGAGAGGCGACCCAACGAGATCTCTTCGTGGCTTCTTTTAAAAAAAAATCTTCGTCCATGTCGCTATGACCACTTACTTCCACAGCCACGAGTTCTGCTGTAGCCCCAAGAAGGCCAGCGGTGGCCCGGCGAAGGGCGAATCCGGCAAAGGGAAGGCCAAGTCGGGAAAGAGCCACTCTCACGCCAAGCATACCCCCAATTTACTCCAGATTCACACGCCGCACTCACCCGATCAGCATCTCCGATCGCCGAGACACGGCTGCCACGCGCCGCAACTGCTGCTTCCGTCTCCCTCGCCCAGCTACTACCACATAGCGCCGCCGTCGCCGAGTCGTCAGCTGGCTCCGCGATCCCCGTCATACCAACTGGCACCGCAATCGCCCAATCGACTGCTCCACCTGTCGCCGAGCCGCCATCAGCTTCAGCATCATTCTCAAAACCAGCAGCACTGCCACCCGCCGGGCTCGCCGAGCCTCACGCTCTCTTCACAGTCGACGCATCAACTGTGCCACCAGCAGCAGCAGATGCAGCGGCTCCCTTCCCCGAGTCACCACTCGCCGTTCCAGCAGCACCAACAGCACTACCGTCATCACCACTGCCCTTCTCCTCTTCCTCACGCCTCCCGGTCGCTGTCCATCCACCCGTTCCACTCGCCGCAAATCTCCGTGTGCTCGGCGCTGGGCGGTTTCGGGTGGAGCACGCTGCCGACCGACCTGGCCGCCGGGGAGTCCAGGGCCAAGTTCCCCAACCTCAGGGACAGCGTGAAGACGAGTCCCACGAAGAGCACAGCCAAGGGCAAGGCCGGCGGCAGGCCGTGGCCCAATGACACGTACATCTGGACCGCGCACTCGCTGGAAACGTCTCCGCACGTGCATCGCTTTCCACAAATACAGGCCCACCTGCAGGTAGGTGTGATGGCTGGATGGTGTGGATACAGGAGAGAGAGTTAGGAGGCCACGGGGGAAGTTAACGAAACTGTTTACCAGCCACCTCTGCATTTTATGATCACTTTATTACTATTATTATTATTACTACCCACTTTATGTCGGACGAGAGGCGAACATACTTTCGATCTTCTGTATGTTCCACAAATGGAGAAAGAGAGAAGACGTTGACTTTTAGAGTCACAGAACGCAGGTTTGCTGTATTAAGTCCTGATAACATACTAAAAGTTCGAACACTTTTTACTTTTTAGATATGTATATTAATATTTGTCATATATAAAAAAAGTCTACACTTTGCCCATACACCTTTGCCATTAAAGGAGAGGCCTCAACCAGGTCCAGGGTGATGATCAGTTGAGGCCATAGGGTCCTATTGCGCATGTTTAATTCTTTAATTCTCTAATTATTTGCCAAACCTCATCTTACTTATTACTATTATTATTATCCACTTTATGTCGGACATACTTTCGATATTCTGTATGTTCCAAAAATGGAAAATTGACAATAAAGATGACTGACTTTTAGAGCTGTTACAGAACGCAGATTTGCTGTATTAAGTCCTAATAACGTACTAAAAGTTTGATAAACTTACTTTTTTAATTTAAAAAAAAGTCTACACTTTGGCCAAACCATTAAAGGAGAGGCCTTAACCAGGTTCAGGGTGATGGTCAGTTGAGGCCACAGGGTCCTATTGTGCATGTTTAATTCTTCTTTATTTCTTTAATTATTTGCCTAACCTTATCTTACCAAACCTAAACAATGGAATACAATTGCAGGAAAGGATACTTTTAGCGATTGTTCGCAAAGTGTTTGTTGGATGTGTATCATAACATCTGACAAGAATGTCCAAATAACTCAAATAAATCAAAGAATAACACTGTCTTGAGAATGTCGTCACATTTATTGCATATTTCATTCATGCTCAAGGTAGTCCTGCAATCAATACTTCTCAAGATAGATTAGACACTCAAGGAATGATGGGATGAAGAGAGGGGAGACCCGTCTGGATCAAACACACGGGAACACGTGTGAGACGTCTACGAGTATTCAGCTTCTTACTCGTATCTCTATTACTTAGACCGCAGACGGCCCTTCTAAGTAAAGCGCTGACAGCCTGAAGTGCTTCAGTGCTGTTCTGAGCATAAAGTGGCTCTCTGAGCTATAGAATTGCATTATATTCATCGTGTGTGTGTGTGTGTGTTGCGTGTTCTGAAAGTAATTCTCGGAAATGTTTGAAACTAATAGACCAAAGCGGATTGCGGTGAAATGAGAGTTTTTATCAAGATGACATCACACAGTAGCAGGACCAGTGTGTGTGTGTGTGTGTGTGTGTGTGTGTGTGTGTGTTGTATGAACCAGTTGGTCTCAACCTTTAGTCAGTGAGTTACAACCTCGTGAAATATGTTTTACCACCAAGTTCCATCTGATCAGTGCAAAACAACCACGAGTACAAACTCAGAGCAACAAGAATCAAGAAAGTAACATTTCTTCAAGAAAGCCAAACTACAAAAATACCATGAGTAATACTATAAGTAATACCATAAGTAATACCATATTACCATAAGTAATACCATGAGTAATACCATAAAACCATAAGTAATATCATAAGTAATACCATAAGTAATACCATAATACCATAAGTAATACCATAGGTAATACCATAAGTAATACCATAAGTAATATCATAATACCATAAGTAATACCATAAGTAATACCAGAGTAATACTATAACTAAGTCCCATTCAAGTGCCACTGAAGTGCTAATCTGTTTTTAATTCAAGTTATAGTCAGAAAAGATGTGTTTTTAGTGTCAGAGACTTCCTGGCGTCCTGATGTCAGTGGGGAGCTTCGAGGAGCAAGTCGATCGGTTGTTGCCGGGCGGGGTGAGCGTGCTGTGGCGTGAGGCTTGACCTGGCATCTCACCTCAAACACACTGACTTTGAAACAAGCTAACAGGAAGTGGACTCATTCCCGTTACCTCATTCCTGTTACCTCATTCCCTTTTCCTCATTCCTGTTACCTCATTCCCTTTTCCTCATTCCCGTTACCTCATTCCTATTACCTCATTCCTGTTACCTCATTCCCGTTTCCTCATTCCTGTTTCCTCATTCCTGTTACCTCATTCCTGTTTCCTCATTCCTGTTACCTCATTCCTGTCACCTCATTCCTGTTGCCACATTCCTGTTACCTCATTCTTATTACCTCATTCCTGTTACCTCATTCCCTTTTCCTCATTCCCGTTACCTCATTCCTATTACCTCATTCCTGTTACCTCATTCGTGTAACCTCATTCCTGTTACCTCATTCATGTTACCTCATTCCTGTTACCTCATTCATGTTACCTCATTCCCGTTTCCTCATTCCTGTTACCTCATTCCTGTTACTTCATTCCCATTTCCTCATTCCTGTTACCTCATTCCTGTTTCCTCATTCCTGTTACCTCATTCCTGTTACCTCATTCCTGTTACCTCATTCCTGTTACTTCATTCCCGTTTCCTCATTCCTGTTACCTCATTCCCGTTTCCTCATTCCCGTTACCTCATTCCCGTTACCTCATTCCTGTTACCTCATTCTTATTACCTCATTCCTGTTTCCTCATTCCTGTTACCTCATTCCTGTTACCTCATTCTTATTACCTCATTCATGTTACCTCATTCCTATTACCTCATTCATGTTACCTCATTCCTGTTACCTCATTCATGTTACCTCATTCCTGTTACCTCATTCTTATTACCTCATTCATGTTACCTCATTCTTATTACCTCATTCCTGTTTCCTCATTTCTGTTACCTCACTCCTGTTACCTCATTCTTATTACCTCATTCATGTTACCTCATTCCTGTTTCCTCATTCCTGTTACCTCATTCATGTTACCTAATTCCTGTTTCCTCATTCCTGTTTCCTCATTCATGTTACCTCATTCCTGTTTCCTCATTCCTGTTACCTCATTCTTGTTACCTCATTCCTGTTTCCTCATTTCTGTTACCTCACTCCTGTTACCTCATTCTTATTACCTCATTCATGTTACCTCATTCCTATTACCTCATTCATGTTACCTCATTCCTGTTACCTCATTCATGTTACCTCATTCATGTTACCTCATTCCTGTTACCTCATTCCTGTTTCCTCATTCCTGTTACCTCATTCTTGTTACCTAATTCCTGTTTCCTCATTCCTGTTACCTCATTCATGTTACCTAATTCCTGTTTCCTCATTCCTGTTTCCTCATTCATGTTACCTCATTCCTGTTACCTCATTCCTGTTTCCTCATTCATGTTGCCTCATTCCTGTTACCTCATTCCTGTTTCCTCATTCATGTTACCTCATTCCTGTTTCCTCATTCATGTTACCTCATTCCTGTTACCTCATTCCTGTTTCCTCATTCATGTTGCCTCATTCCTGTTACCTCATTCCTGTTACCTCATTCCTGTTTCCTCATTCTTGTTACCTCATTCCTATTTCCTCATTCCTGTTACCTCATTCCTATTTCCTCATTCCTATTTCCTCATTCCTGTTACCTCATTCCTATTTCCTCATTCCTGTTTCCTCATTCCTGTTTCCTCATTCATGTTGCCTCATTCCTGTTGCCTCATTCCTGTTACCTCATTCCTGTTACCTCATTCCTATTTCCTCATTCATGTTACCTCATTCCTGTTTCCTCATTCATGTTACCTCATTCCTGTTACCTCATTCCTATTTCCTCATTCCTGTTACCTCATTCCTATTTCCTCATTCTTGTTACCTCATTCCTGTTTCCTCATTCCTGTTACCTCATTCCTGTTACCTCATTCATGTTTCCTCATTCATGTTGCCTCATTCCTGTTACCTCATTCCTGTTTCCTCATTCCTGTTTCCTCATTCATGTTTCTTCATTCATGTTTTCTCATTCCTGTTTCCTCATTCATGTTACCTCATTCTTGTTACCTCAGTATTGTTACCTCATTCATGTTTCCTCATTCCTGTTACCTCGTTCATGTTTCTTCATTCATGTTTTCTCATTCCTGTTACCTCATTCATGTTTCCTCATTCCTGTTTCCTCATTCATGTTTCTTCATTCATGTTTTCTCATTCCTGTTTCCTCATTCCTGTTACCTCATTCCTGTTTCCTCATTCCTGTTTCCTCATTCCTGCCGCACATTTCACAGTGAGCTAACAGAAGTCGGTCGGCCGTGGTCGTGCTGTACAGTTCTCGGACATAGCAGGTTAGCGGTTATCTGATTAGCGTGATTAGCGCGGCCATTCTGATGGGATTAGAGCTGCGCTCCATCTGATTAGCTCATTAGTCAAATGGAGTTGTATTGCACATTAGGAAGACAGAGTGGACGGTGATATCGGGAGTGCAGTATGTGTGTGTGTGTGTGTGTGTGTGTGTGTGTGTGTGTGTGTGTGTGTGTGTGTGTCGACGTCTTAGCATTGGTTCTTCTGCGCTCTGAATAAAAACCAGGAAGTAGCTGAGTCGGCATAAACAAAGCTCTGAATGAAGTCTTGCTTCCGTGCATCATTCAGATATTCCTGGATTATGGATTTCTGGTCATCAAATGAAGATGATTTTGTTAATTGCCAATTAGATTATCATGATGATGGTGTAGGAACTGAAGCCAGCACAGGGAGCAAACACACACACACACACACACACACACACACACACAAACACACACACACACACACACACACACACACAAAAGCGGAGGTTTTGATCTCTTTCTACACTTTTTCGCTGATGTACCAGAAGTCATGTAACAACTAACACTCACTTGCATAGTGTAGTCTGGATATGGCTGGTGTGTGTGTGTGTGTGGGTGTGTGTGACTGTAATGTGTGTTTCTTTGTGTATTTGTGTATAAGTGTTTGTTTGTTTATATGTTCATTTGGCCTTTTAATGTGACACAACCTCTTACACACACACACACACACACACACATATGCACACGCACGTATTGGCGTGACATAAGCGTTCAGTCTGACATGGCGTGTCAATGGACTCTCCAGCAGACAGACCGACTGGATTTGTGGCTGTTTAAATGACACACACACACACACACACACATTTTATATCTCTCTCTTTCTCACCTTCATTCACATCAACACACACACACTAACAGCTGCAACTGTCATCACAACCCTTACTGTCACCTCACTGTATGCCCCCCCCCCCCCCGCCCCTCCCTCCTCCTCCTCCTTCATTCATCCGTTAATCTCTCTCCATGTCTCTTCTCCCACCGTTATTTCTTTCTCCTTTTTTTTTTTACTCACGTCCGTGTTTTTAGGGGATGGGGGGGATATGGGGGGGGGGCATCTGTCTGCACCCTGTGTTCCACATTTGACTCCTCCCACTCATCACACATACAGCATAATCCCTCTGATCCCCCCCCCCCCCCCCTTCTCTCTCTCTCTCTTTCTGTTCCCGTGTGGGATCAAGCATCCCTTCAGCTTGACTGACAGACAGTTTGACATGTGGTGGAGAGAGAGAGAGAGAGATAGGCATGACATGAGATAATATGTGTGTGTGTGTGTAAGGAGATAAAGGAGGGATGAGGGGAGGTAGAGTTTAGTTCAGAGGGATAGATAGATGCTATTGCTGCTCTGTTGCACATCGATGCAGTGAAGTCTGGGAGGACTGCGTCCATTCGATTGGTCGGTCGGCTCGTTTGATGTTTGGCCGCCCGCTTCGTTTGGGAAACTTTTTTGGGGGGGGTACCGCAGATCGAGGATCAAGAGCTGTAGCTTCAGATTATTTCACATGGACTGCGGCTTGGTCATGTTCGGCTGGTTTGTTGGAGAACTCTGGACCGCCGAGCATTAAATACTCCCCCGAGGACAAAGTGAGACGAGACGAGGGCGGAGGACAGGAAGTGGACCGGTAGATGACGCGGGGGGGGGCGGTGCTCATCCTTAAAATACATGTAGAAAATAATGCCCTCGTGGCGTCGTCTTCGGTAGAGTGAGGTTTAGCGTTCGCTGTGTAGGAAGCAAGAGGAAATGACAATGTCGATCATCTGCCGCTGCTTTGAACCCCAACATGTGGAGGCCTGAGAGGAGAAAGGGGGAGCAGACGGCAAGTGGGAGATTGGAAATGCTCGGTGTTTAATTTTTGGAATTGATCAAATTTGATTGATCTGAGTCGTATATTTAATTCAGTTGGCATACAATAGGATAGAGAATTCAAAACAGGCCATGAGAATACAACAGAACATGTAGCGGCATTACAGGGTGTGTGGCGCTGTGCTGAATCGCGACAGTACGACTTCTTAAAGGCGCAGTAACGGCTTTATGAAAGTGCGGTTTGCAGTGTGGTGCTTTTGATACCGTCCGAAAAATAAGGTTCGTGCAGAATGTCATGTGGCGGATGCTGTCGCCCCGTGGTGGTAATCTGTAGCAGATGTACTCGACATGCTGTACCAAAACACGAGACGAGTAAGTCGATACCCCTGACCTGTGTGTGTGTGTGTGTATTACGTGTGTTTCTTACAGTGAACAACTGTGTTTCTTTGGTTCTGTGATGATATCAAGAGTTTAATCCCTTCGCCGTTCTCTCTTGCAGGCCAACCCCCCTCCAGTGGTCGTCAACGCCGACAGCGTCGACACGCCCCCTTACGTGAGTACTGCTTCAAATATGTCGTTTTTTAAGTGTTAAGCTCCACCCACATGTTGGATTGTCCCGATACCAACATTAGAACTTCAATACGATACCTGCCATAAATATGATACCCGATACCACGATTCAATACAATACCAACAAATATGATACTGGTATATTTATCTAGAATAGTAATAAATAAAACAACTGTGTGGTTCCCTTTTTTTTTACCAGCTTTTTGAATACTTAACAAATGGCAAAAGCTCCTGCACTTGATGCCATGTCTCCCAAGCGAACGCCGACTGTTGCATGAGTCAGCGCTGGGAGGCCCCGCCCCCTTGCAGCCAATAGGGCGAAACAGCTATTTTAATAAAGTATCGATGCAAAAAATATGCAAAATTGTATCGTTTTTAACGTACAAGTACCGCGGTACCTTTTTTGTATCGATACACCGTGCAACATTACCCACCTTGCACACCGCCGATACTTAAACTGCTCATTAGCCGAATTCTGGATATATATATATATATATATATATATAAAATATATAATTAGAAAATAAATCAGATAATAAACATGAAATAAAGAAAAAGAATAAAGAATTTTCTTTTAAATTATATACAGGACTGTCTCAGAAAATTAGAATATTGTGATAAAGTTCTTTATTTTCTGTAATGCAATTAAAAAAACAAAAATGTCATGCATTCTGGATTCATTACAAATCAACTGAAATATTGCAAGCCTTTTATTCTTTTAATATTGCTGATTATGGCTTACAGCTTAAGAAAACTCTAAAATCCTATCTCATAAAATTTTAATATTTCCTCAGACCAAGTAAAAAAAAGATTTATAACAGCTGAGTGTTTGTCAAGGCTCAGGAAACCCTTGCAGGTGTTTCGAGTTAATTAGACAATTCAAGTGATTTGTTTAATACCCTACTAGTATACTTTTTCATGATATTCTAATATTTAGAGATAGGATATTTGAGTTTTCTTAAGCTGTAAGCCATAATCAGCAATATTAAAAGAATAAAAGGCTTGCAATATTTCAGTTGATTTGTAATGAATCCAGAATGCATGACATTTTTGTTTTTTTAATTGCATTACAGAAAATAAAGAACTTCATCACAATATTCTAATTTTCTGAGACAGTCCTGTATATATATTATTTTTTTTAATTTTTTTTATTTCATGTTAATGATCTGATTTATTTGCGAATATTAATTTAGGATAGGAATATATAAGCATTTTTAGCACCTATACCTTTTCAGTCTTTCTGTTTTGTATACGCTATAGCATAATATTGTATTGTATTGCAATGATTGACTGAATAAAATACACAACAATAAATACAAACAGAATATCAATATTCAAGAAACAAGTTGTACAAATAATATGTAAACAAGCCTATTAAATAATGACATAAATAATATTTATGGCGGTTAAAATAGGGATTTGGAACCTGAGGCGCTATTATTGTCCTCAATTGTTTCCCAAAATAATCATATGTGTTTTATGTTTGTAGTAAATGTAGTTCATGTGACCTTTCATGAGGTCTCGATACGTACACACTCTGCATATCGGAGGTCATAACTCACTGCACATCGTGGCTGATATGGAAGATCGTGCCCCTCGGATGGAAACGGCAGATATTCAAAATCTAAACTAATCTGGCTGCACAAAGATTACAGCCACGGGGATTACAGGGGCCATTGGGATGTGTGTGTGTATATGTGTGTGTGACACATCTCCCAGTTACAAAATTTGTAATAGTCTGCTCGGATCAGATTTAATTCCGTGCGCCGTTCGTTCATTTCTGGTATCTGGACGTTAATATGTTTTATAGCTCAGGCCGAGCCGCGTGATTGGCCCGTGGGGATGTTCTTAAATATGACGTCGGAGGCACATCAACGTCATAAATACGCATTAACCGGGTTTAATCTGTTGGGATTCATGCGTCATTCATAAATGTGTCTTTTCTATAATTCCGATGTTTGTTGCCATTTGTATTTACGGATAATAATCAGGTCACATTTTGTTTTTTTTAATTAGGAAAGGAAAATAATTCTTCCAGCTGCTGAATATGCAGATAGGTGTTAAAAAGTGTCAGAATATGTAATGCAGCCGCATGTTGTGCAGAGACAGTGAGATATTTGACATTTGATAAAGCTGCGATAAATATGACGGCTTTAATGCGCTAAGAGCAACAGAGAGAAATATTGTTGAAAAGCTTTACGATACAACCTAATAATAATAATAACTTTATTTATACAGCACCTTTAAAAACAAAGTTTACAAAGTGCTCTACAGAGAATCAAGGCAAAACAAATAGAATAGTAAGATACAAATATAAAATTATTATTTTTTTATTAAAATTAAAATTAAAAACAGACAAACTAAATTAGGGAAACCAAAGAACTGCATAAAAGGACGACATCACTTCAAAGCTGTTGTATAAAAATGGGTTTTAAAAAGTGGCTGAACCCTCCTGTTACCTTCACATTTACTAACATATTTTACCCTCGGGGTCAATTTGACCCCAGCAATTAAAACCTCCAGAAAATTATTAGAATTAATATTGTTTCCCAAGTTTAAGTGTGAGGTACTTCATGTTTGTTTGTTGACTACCTAAATAGCCCTTTAAATATATAAAAAAGTTGATATTTCTTATATGTTTGACACAGTGAAAAACAGTCTGGGGTCAAATTGACCCCAAGGAACACCGACATTAAACATTGAATGGGGTCAAATTGACCCTAAAGTAACAGGAGGGTTAAACGATAAAGCATCTGAAACGTGATTGGAGGATCTCCCTGTGAAGAAGACTCTTGTACTGGTCCTTCCCTTTGTATGTGTCGATGTGAAACTAGCATATAATGATCATTTTAATGTCCATTACAGGAAAAAAAAAAAAGAAGCTTTAAATTGTTTACTCATAATTAACACGCATGTTTTTTCTTCTTCTCTCGACAGGCCAATGGAACAGAAGCGGACTATGAATATGAGGAAATCACGCTGGAGCGGGTAAACACCGACATGCAATGAAACACACCTCTGAGTGCACGCTTATTGGATAAACTGCAAAGTAATCGGTTATTAAATCAACCCACCGAGGGACGGGAACTCCATCTGCTGGGAGCTGAGCCTCCTCCTCCTCCATAATTATACTAAAAATACCCCTCAGTGCTGTCAGGAGCAGAACATATGCAGAGCAAGTGTTATTTCTTCTGTGGGATTTAAATGAGTTAAGAGTCAACAGAACCTGTTTATTATCACACTAACATTATTATTGTGAGTTCAATCGTAGATAAATATGAATACTAAATATTGCGACGACGGATTTGACTTTGTTTACGTTTCATATCTGTTCATATAGAACATTATATTTGTTCTCATTAACTTTTTATGACACATATAGTAGAATATAAGTAACTCTTTACATAAAAAACATGATATTCTCAAGAAGTATTAAATATATATGTTTGAAGTGATGCACTGTGAGTGCACAACAAACTTGTTTATTAATGCATTAACATTATTATTGTGAGTTGAACTATAACAGAAGCTCGAGATCATCGTCTACTGTGGCCAATGCGTAGATAAATATAAATATTAAATATTGCGACGATGGATTTTTTACTTTGTTTAAATTTCATATCTGTTCATATTTAGAACACTAGCTTTATTTGTTCTCATTAACTTCTTTTGATACATATAGTACAAAACAAGTAACTCTTTACATACAAAAACACAACATTATTATGAAATATGAAATATATTTCTATAAGTGATGCACTGCACTACACAACTAACTTGTTTATTACTAACATTATTATTGTGAGTTCAACTATAACAGGAGCTGGATGATCATTATCATCTATGGCCAATGCGTAGATGAATATAAATACTAAATTTCAATGACGGATTTTACTTTGTTTACGTTTCATATCTGTTCATAAATAGAACAATAGCTTTATTTATTTTCATTAACATTTTAGGACACATATATTACAATACGAGTAACTCTTTACATACAAAAACATGACATTCTTATGAAATATGAAATATATATATATTTACCTTCGCATTGAAAATGCCGGAAGGTTATGTTTTGATCGCCGTGTATTTATTTATTTATTTATTTATTTGTATGCGTGTTATTCGCAAAACTCAAAAAGTATTGAACCGAATCGCATGAAATTTGGGGGGATGATTGTTTATTATCCGGGGACCAGTTGATTAGATTTTGGGATCGATCGGGTCAAAGGTCAAAGGTCATGAACAGGTCAAAATCTTTCGCAGAACTCAAAAAGTATTGAACCGAATCGCATGAAATTTGGTGGGATGATTGTTTATTATCCGGGGACCAGTTGATTAGATTTTGGGATCGATCGGGTCAAAGGTCAAGGTCAAAGGTCATGAACAGGTCAAAATGTTCTTGAATCGCATGAAATTTGGTGGGATGATTGGTTATTATCCGGGGACCATTTGATTAAATTTTGGGATCAATCGGGTCAAAGGTCAAGGTCAAGGTCATGGAAAGGTCAAACTCTTTTTTTACCATAGCACGATACATTTTTGTCCAATTGGCATGCAACTAATGCCAAAATGTTCATAATTCAATGCCCAATCTTGTGATATGCGAAGGTATGCACTCTACCGAGTGCCCATTCTAGTATATATATGAAGTGATACACTGCAAAACCAATATTATAAAAAGTACCTCAAATTGGCTCAATATTGTCAAACTACAACATAGTAATTTCTCCCTATATTTAAATAATCTGAGTACTTCTTCCACTCTCAAAAAGTTACTTTTAAATCTTCTTATGTTCGCTGATTGAAAAATAAACTTCTTCATTTTTTTTACGACAAATAAAATAAAATAATTTGAATCTAAATGATAAAAATAAATATATATATATATATATTTCTAAAAGCAGAAACAATATAGTCATAACTCCTTCATCTGCTCCGTGTATCTCTCTCTCCTCTCCTCCATCTCATCGTTCTTCTTCCTTTTTCTTTCTTTTACTCCTCTGACCTTATTTCCTGGTCCATCCTTCCCTTACTTTCTTTTTCCTCGTCCTCCCTCACCAGACTGTATCCCTCTTTCCCTCGCCCCCGAGGCTCTATCTCTCCTTCTCTCCGTCTCTCTCTCCCTCTATTCTCCCGTGACCTGGTTCTGTCTGCTTTACGGTTACTACGGACACGCTGACGCTCGAGCTTTCAGCGACAGCCTTTATTTTGATGTCTGTTCCACTCATCAGGTGACGTCTCCAACCGGCTAGCTATTATATGTATTTTGGTATTTAAGGCAATATCTGGAGCGAGGTGTACTCCACGTTGTTTGACTGGCTGATAGTTTTGCAAGAAATAAAAATGTGGGAGATGTTAGCTGTAGTTTTGCAATAAATGCCGGTTAGACAATGTCGAATTTAATAGATGCTTCTTCATCATTTTTGGCAACAGGAGGAATAATTCCAGCGTGGTTTTCTCCTTCTATATTAAGATAGATAGATAGATAGATATATACTTTATTAATCCCCAAGGGGAAATTTGTCGAGTCAGTAGCAGCAACACACAAGAATAAAAATAAAAAAACACAAAATATAAGAAGGGTTAGGGTGATCTGGCAAGAGGTGAACTGTTGTAGAGCCTCATAGCCGTCGGCAGGAATGTTCTCCTGTATCTCTCCTTGTGGCAGCGGAGCGTGAGGAGACGTCTGGAGAAAGTACTCCTCTGTCCCTGTAGGAGGTGGTGGAGAGGTGGTCGGGTTGTCAATATGGACACCAGTTTCTTCAACGACCTCCTCTCCACCACCTGTTCCAGGTGCTCCAGCTGGCAGCCGATGATGGAGCCAGCCTTCCTAACCAGTTTGTTAAGGCGGCTGGTGTCACGGCTCGATGCTGCTCCCCAGCAGACAATGGCAAAGTGCAGCACACTGGCGACAACCGACTGGTAGAATAACTCCAGCATCTTGCTGCACACGTTGAAGGATGAAGCTTTCTCAGGAAAAAGAGCGACTCATCCCTTCTTGTACACAGCGTTGATGTTGGCCTTCCAGTTCAGTCGGCTGTCGATGGAGCGCCCAGGTACTTGTACTCCTCCACCATGTCCCGTCCACTCCCAGGACACTCAGAGGTGTAGGAGCTGTCGCCTTCCTCCTGAAGTCCACCACCATCTCTCTGGTCTTGGCCACGTTCAGCCGCAGGTGGTTCTCATCGGCCCACTTTACAAAGTCACTCACCACTGCCCTGTACTCCTCCTCCCGTCCATCCCTAATACACCCGACCACTGCAGAATCATCAGAGTACTTCTGCAGATGGCATGACTCCGTGTTGTACTGGAAGTCACTGGTGTACAGGGTGAAGAGGAAGGAGACAGAACAGTTCCCTGTGGGCTCAACATCACTGACCACCGTTCCAGACAGCACAGCCCATTCTGACAAACTGTGGTCTGCCTGTGAGGTAGTCAGTGATCCAGGAGATGGTGGACGCGTCCACACTGCCACCGCAGCTTCTCACTCAGCAGCAGTGGCTGGATGGTGTTAAATGCACTGGAGAAGTCAAAAAGTGACTCTCACAGAGACACCGGTTCCATCCAGGTGCGACTGAGCTCGTTGCAGCAGGTAGATGATGGCGCCGTCCACTCCCACATGAGGCTGGTAAGCAAATTGCAGAGGGTCCAACGATGATTTCACCTGCGGCGGAGGTGGGCCAAGACCAGCCTCTCCAGCACCTTCATCACATGGGAGGTGAGGCGACCGGTCGGTGTCGTTGAGGCCAGATGGTGCTGACTTCTTTGGGACAGGGACCAGGCACGGCGTCTTCCACAGCACGGGACTTCCCCAGCCTCAGGCTGAGGTTGAAGAGGCGCTGCAGGACACCAGACAGCTGGGTGGTGCGGGTCTTTAGGACCCTGGGGCTGATGCCATCAGGACCTTCAGCTCTGCGCTGGTGTAGTTTCTCCAGCTGTCTTCTCACCTGGTCAGTCGTCACAGAGAGAGGGGAGGTGGAGGAGCCCATTGTTATTGAGGCTCGGTGGATGTGCAGCTCAGCAGGGGGGACAGAGGGGAGGAGGTGTTTGGGAGGTGTGATGTGGAGGAGACGGGAGGGCTGTGAACTGAACCTATTGAAAAACAGTTCAGCTCGTTGGCCCTCTCCAGGGAGCCCCCTGGCTGTCTCCCTCCCACCTTGAAGCCAGTTATCTTCATGCCAGACCACACCTCCCTTGTGTTGTTCAGCTGGAGTTTGGCCTCCAGCTTCCTCCTGTAGGAGTCCTTGCCCTCCCTGAGCTTCACCTTCAGGTTGCGCTGGGCTTTCCTCAGCTCATCCCTGTCTCCAGACCTGAAAGCAGCTTTCTTCATGTTAAGAAGCGCCTTCAGGTCCCTGGTGATCCAGGGCTTGTTGTTGGGGAAGCAGCGCACAGTCCGTGATGGGATGGTGGTGTGTTCACAGAACTTGATGTATTCCGTGATGCAGTCGGTCATACTGTTGATGTCCTCCTGGTGCGCACCACACAGCACATCCGAGTCCGTTGACTCGAAGCAGGCCTGTAGAGCGACATTAGCCTCCATAGACCACCTCCTCACAGTCCTACATCTGTTCATAAATAGAACAATAGCTTTATTTATTTTCATTAACATTTTAGGACACATATATTACAATACGAGTAACTCTCATACAAAAACATGACATTCTTTATGAAATATGAAATATATATATATTTCATTCTTCCTTCTGATTGAAAATGCCGAAGGTTATGTTTGATCGCCGTAGTATTTATTTATTTATTTATTTATTTGTATGCGCAGCATTCGGCAGTGAAACTCAAAAGTATTGACCCGAATCGCATGAAATTTGGGGGGATGATTGTTTATTATCCGGGGACCAGTTGATTAGATTTTGGGATCGATCAACAAAGGTCAAAGGTCATGAACAGGTCAAAATCTTTCGCAGAACGTAAAAGTATTGAACCGAATCGCGATGAAATTTGGTGGGATGATTGTTTATTATCCGGGACCAGTTGATTAGATTTTTGGACTGACCGGATCAACAAGGTCATGTAACAGGTCAAAATGTTCTTGAATCGGCATGAAATTTGGTGGGATGATTGGTTATTATCCGGGGACCATTTGATTAGATTTTGGGATCAATCGTCAAAGGTCAAAGGTCAAGGTCATGGTCATGAAAGGTCAAACTCTTTTTTTACCTATAGCATCGGATACATTTTTGTCCAATTACATGCAACTAATGCCAAAATGTTCATAATTCAATGCCCAATCTTGTGATATTATGTGAAGGTATGCACTCTACCGAGTGCTCCATTCTAGTATATATATGAAGTGATACACTGCAAAACTAATATTATAAAAAGTACTCAAATTGGCTCAATATTGTCAAACTACAACATAGTAATTTCTCCTATATTTAAATAATCTGAGTACTTCTTCCACTCTCAAAAGTTACTTTTAAATCTTCTTATGTCTTCGCTGATTGAAAAATAAACTTCTTTCATTTTTTCTACGACAAATAAAATAAAATAATTTGAATCTAAATGATAAAAATAAATATATATATATATATATTTCTAAAAGCAGAAACAATATAGTCATAACTCCTTCATCTGCTCCGTGTATCTCTCTCTCTCTCTCCATCTCATCGTTCTTCTTCCTTTTTCTTTCTTTTACTCCTCTGACCTTATTTCCTGGTCCATCCTTCCCTTACTTTCTTTTTCCTCGTCCTCCTCGTCCTCCCTCACCAGACTGTATCCTCTTTTCCCTCACCTTTACAGAGGCTCTATCTCTCCCTCTCTCCGTCTCTCTCTCCCTCTATTCTCCCGTGACCTGGTTCTGTCTGCTTTACGGTTACTACGGACACGCTGACGCTCGAGCTTTCAGCGACAGCCTTTATTTTGATGTCTGTTCCACTCATCAGGTGACGTCTCCAACCGGCTAGCTATTATATGTATTTTGGTATTTAAGGCAATATCTGGAGCGAGGTGTACTCCACGTTGTTTGACTGGCTGATAGTTTTGCAAGAAATAAAAATGTGGGAGATGATAGCTGTAGTTTTGCAATAAATGCCGGTTAGACAATGTCGAATTTAATAGATGCTTCTTCGTCATTTTTGGCAACTGGAGGAATAATTCCAGCGTGGTTTTCTCCTTCTATATTAAACTACTGACGTCTGTCTGTCTGGGAGATATTTAGATTTTAATGTTTATTCATTACTTAAAATATCAGTCGTATATTTATTTGTATATACAGTATATGTCGGCCCAATAATAGTGATATTTGAAGTAATGAAGACACATTCAAATGGAAAAAATTGGTAATTATTATTTGGTAATTAATTATTTTGATAATTTTATTGAATACCAAAATATAATATTAATTAAATAAAAAGTCGAATTAAAAAAAGGTTGATTGTGTTGATATTAACAGTGGTTAAAATATAATTATATATATACATATATATAAATGTTTTTATAATAATTATATGTAAACAAAATAAAAATAATTATAATTATATATATATATATTATTTGTACTTGATGGGGAGAGGATAATTCCTTTGCAGGGCAGATATATTTGTCTTCTGGAAATATAAATGATCTTTTAAAACCAGTACTTATGTTCAAATGGTGTTTATTGTTCTTTTATTAAAACACGCTCTCTGTTTGTGTTCATGTGTAGGGTAACTCAGGTCTGGGGTTCAGTATCGCAGGAGGGACCGATAACCCTCACATCGGAGAAGACCCCTCTATCTTCATCACCAAGATCATACCTGGAGGGGCCGCTGCCCAGAATGGACGACTCAGGTACACACACACACACACACACACACCCTGAGCTTACTGCTATTTTAACTTGAACCAAAACCTAAGATTTGAAACGTTAACTCTGTTGGGACCTGATAGGAGACAAATCCTCTCCTCACGACCGTGTGAACACATTCAGTCTTCACAATGCGAAGTACAGCTTTCCTGTTCACAGATGATTTGTGTTGCCTGTGACAACTGAATCCATCATTTATATTTAATCTGTCAGGGCAATGTGATGGTCACAGAGTGATTATTGAAGCTGCAACCCTGAACGGCAAACGTTCAAAATACAGCAAAAGGTGCGATGCAGTCATCAACTAGTCACATGCAACCCAACACGCTGTATGGAGAGCATCTTCTCACGGGAACGTATCAAATGATTTCAGAGGAAAATGAATTGTAGTTTTGCTAAAGTATTATTATAATTATAATAAAAATTACTATTATTATTATTATTATTATTATTATTATCTTTATTATTATTATTATTATTATTATTATTATTATCTTTATTTAAAAGGGACCATGTACAGTTAAAACATAAATGTCACCATTTGATGCTCTGTACCGGATTGTAGCTACACAGCTAATTTGCATCTATAGTCCCTTGAAAGACCATAATAAACATAAAAAATAACAAATATAAGACAATAACAAACATAAAACAATTACAAACATAAAACAATAAAAAACATAGAACAAGAACTAACATTAAACAATTACAAACATAAAACAATAAAAAACATAAAACAATAAAAAACATAAAACAATAACAAATATAAAACAATAAAAACATAGAACAATAACACACATAAAACAATAACAAACATTAAACAATTACAAACATTAAACAATAAAAAACACAAAATACACACAATGCAAAGCTACAGTTATAATATATAAGTAATAATTACTATTAAAAGGTAGTAATAAAAAACATTAAAAGTAAATCAAACTTACTTTTAAAAGTAACTACTTTTACGAGTGAGAGAGGGTGAAATGATACAAAATCAATAAACGACTAAAATAACTTTTACTTTGCTTCCGTTATAACACGTCGACCAACCAGACTTCAGATTTTCAAAGTAAAAGACATTTGAGTCCAGGAAAAAATGATGTGCATCATTTTGTCACCACGAGTGAAACTCGTCGTGCGACTCTCTTCCCGCGACGTTGCCTTGCAGGGTGAACGACTGCATCGTGCGGGTGAATGATACGGACGTCAGGGACGTGACCCACAGCGGCGCCGTTGAGGCGCTGAAGGAGGCCGGAGGTCTGGTCCGACTGTTTATACGACGCAGGAAGAGCCTCACGGAGAGAATCCTGGATATCAAGCTAGTCAAAGGGCCCAAAGGTGAGAAGACGCGACGCATCGGGAACAGCGCATACAGGTCAGGGCCCTGGTTCCACGGAGATAAGCCACGCCCCCTCTCCAGCGCGAATACATTTATTGAACTAGAACGGGCACTCGGTAGAGCGCATACCTTCGCATATCACAAGATTGGGCATTGAATTATGAACATTTTGGCATTAGTTGCATGCCAATTGGATACAAATTGACCGTGCTATGGTAAAAAGAAGATTTTGACCTATCCATGACCTTGACCTTGACCTTTGACCCGATTGATCCCAAAATCGAATCAAATGGTCCCCGGATAATAACCAATCATCCTGGTCCCCGGATAATAACCAATCATCCGACCAAATTTCATGCGATTCGGTTTAAAACTTTTTTTGTTATGCGAATAACACGCATACAAATAAATAAATACATAGCGATCAAAACATAACCTTCCGCATTTTCAATGCGAAGGTAATGAACCACAAATAAATTCAAGTGTTGAGAATATTCATTACGCATTTAACTTGTCTGATGTGTTGCCATGCGGTGTTAGATGTTCATAATTATGGTCTGGGATTCCTCCTGATCGTCTCCTGCTCGTCAGCGGAGAAAAAAGAGGCTCTTCCTTTCAGTTTATTTGCCTTTGTGCCGTCGATCTGGTTCCAATTAACACGATAGTTTGAGGTGGGATCCGCCTTTGAGAAATCGAGATAGCCGAGATATCTCAAGACTTTTGATCGACTTAGTTGAACCACGTACGAGAAATAGGGCCCAGGTCTGAATGCAGTAAACAGACTTGTTTTGTGGAGTGGATGTGATGTTGTTTGAGGCCGACAGTGAAAAAGACTGATGCAGGAAGTATATGATGGAATATATGTAAGGGTGTACTTTACCTAATTGAATTGAGTGGCCTATAATTGAAGTGTGTCTAAACAATATATCTAAATGTCAGAGCTGGTGGAGGAGCACGAGGAGGTGAAAGCGCAGCACTGCAGCAAAAACAAATGTATCATCTTTTATTTCTGTCTTTACTTTTATTTGTTTTCTGTTTGACTTTCCTGTTTTCTTCTCATTGACACATACACAAAAAATGAAAATATTTGTTCTTTGATTCCTGGATATCATAATGTGCATTATCATCAATAATATATATATTAAAAAAAGATTTTAAAATGTGTTTATATATATATATACTGTATATATATATATATATATCTTTTAAAATATCTATATATCGATATATGTACAGTATATCTTTTTATATATATATAAAAGATATATATATATATATGTATATCGATATATATTAGTGCTGTGAAAAATAACGCGTTCGTTTTTTTTTTTAACGCACGAACGATGCGCAGAATGAGCTCCGTCTGTTGTTGGTGTGTCGAATGAAAAAAAAGTCACTGTCTCTTCGCGTTGCGTTAACATATCGATCTCCCGCTGGCGCCCAGAGCTCCGCCGCGCATCGGGACCCCTAGCAAAAAAGTCTGTATATATCGCCTTTTGTCATAAATCTCTATGTTTCAAAATATACCAGAAATATCGGTAATATGTGATTAATATATATATATATAAAAAGATATGTATATATATATATATGTTTTAATATATATATATATATATATATATATATATATATATATATATATATATATATTAAAAATGTAATCTTTTTTTATATATATATATATATATATATATTAAATCTTTGTGAACATCCACATGAAACCCAGTATGTACAGTATGTGCACAAATATCATATTTCTTTTGTTTTTCCCCAGGTTTAGGATTCAGTATAGCAGGTGGACTTGGAAACCAACACGTCCCGGGCGACAACGGCATCTACGTGACAAAGGTCATCGAGGGAGGGGCTGCACACAAAGATGGACGGCTGCAGATAGGGGACAAACTTATGGCCGTGAGAAACCCCTTTGTTACCTTACGTTTTGTCTTATTATCATGTAAACGTTCACAAATTAAGTACGTATGATTGTTGCCGATTGAAGTGACACAGAAGACGTGTGTGCACGACCAACTTTCAGGATTTAGAATAAGAATTCCAAATCATACATGTCATGAATTTGCTTTTTACTGAATTCATGTCCGAAATATATATTTAATTATAATTCAAACTTATATGGCACTTTTCTGAATACACAAAGACGCTTAAAAGAAAAATATATCCCTTAGAAATGAGAATTATTTAAAAAAATAAAAGTATTTCCCTCCGAATTTACAATTTAAATAGAGAATTATACAAAAATAAGGCGTGTGCCTCTGTTGCGCCGTGTTTATTAAATCCTTACATATCTATACTGTAATAAATTGTCTTTAATAGAGAAAGAAAGTGGACAGTATCATACACACACATACAAGATAATTAAAGCCTGTTAATGAACTTCAATATATCTTAGGACACGTGTCCATGGAGACGCAGTGGCACGACCGCATGACATCATCCGCTCCGTGCGATTGTTTTGCCGTGTGTTACCCTCCATAACGTCCTCTTCCGTGTGTTGGTGCGTATCTGGACATGGCGCGTCTCCAGGTGAACGCTTCCTGTTTGGACGAGGTGACTCACGAAGACGCCGTGGCCGCCCTGAAGTCCACCCCCGACGTGGTTTACCTGCGCGTGGCCAAGCACACCTCGCTTTTCATCAACGACAACTTCCCTCCGCCCGACGTCACAAATTGTAAGTACGCACCCGCCTCTCGGTATAGAAGACCCACAATGCAACTGTTCGTTTCCGAACGCACGGGTTTTCAGGTTTCAAAATACCTGATAGAGTTTGAATACAGACGTCGTGGTTGAAGATGCATCCTAAACGAATGACTCTTAATGATCTTAATAATGGATTATGAACTAGAACGGGCACTCGGTAGAGCGCATATCCTTCGCATATCACAAGATTGGGCATTGAATTATGAACATGTTGGCATTAGTTGCATGCCAATTGGATAAAAATTGACCGCGCTATGGTAAAAAGAAGACCTTTTCATGACCTTGACCTTGACCTTTGGCCCGATCGATCCCAAAATCAAATCAAATGTTCCCCGGATAATAACCAATCATCCCACCAAATTTCATGCAATTCGGTTTAATACTTTTTGAGTTATGCGAGTAACACGCATACAAATAAATAAATAAATACACGGCGATCAAAACATAACCTTCCGCATTTTCAATGCGAAGGTAAAAATAAAAAATACTTACAGTACGAGTCTGAAACATGATATGTTTTTCGGGTTTCAAAGATTTAAAAGTTATATAATAGTCTGATGATCAGACTGGTTGAATTTGATCTGCTGGGTCACAGCCAGTTGTCACCGCTCCAAATCATCATTTCACCAAATAAACACGTTGTTTATCTCGGCTCTGAGTCTCACACATTAGCAAACAGTGTACCTCACACCTCCGTCTCTCCAGAATATCTGCGGTACGTCTAATTATGGATCGTTGCGAGGTTCTGGGGCAGGGATGTCTATGTGTACAGATTGTAAAGCACTCCGAGACAAATTTGTAATTTGTGAAATTGGGCTATACAAATAAACTGAATTGAATTGAATTGAATCGTACGAACACGACGGGACGCATCGCGCCTTTAAAAAGACAACAATGGGATGATGATTTGTGTTTTTAATCACGTGTGTGTGTTCCTCCTGCAGCGTACTCCCCACATCAGGACAAACACATAAGCCCTTACATGAGCGGCAGCCAGTCGGTAAGCCCCGCCCCTTTGACCACGCCCAGATACTCACCTCTGCCCAGGGCCATGACGGGAGACGACGACGTCCCCAGGTGAGACGAAAATATGTTCCTCTGATTGCAACTTTTTCATTTTTCTGTAAAATAACCGAATACCATCTCCTGTGGTGGTACTGCCCGTATCCATAGCAACGTGATATGGAGATAAACCTTCCACATTCGAGACATGTTTTATGGTTTTAAAAAATATAAATTGAGAGTTTGGTATTACATTTAACTAAAAGGGGGGTCTGGCATCTTCTTAACGTTACTATGTTATTACTAAACAGGATTTATTTGGGGGCAATAAATAAATAGATTGTGTTAACTTTGATGAGGTTTAAATATATGAATATTTATAATGGAGATATACGCGCAGCAGCTACATATAAGGAACCTTTTCAGACTATTTAGGTCAGAATCACATACAGTAGATATTTGTTTTAACAATAATAATAATAATTCAGACTCCTATAGCGCTTTTCTAAGTACACAAAGACGATTAAATGCCATAAATGTCTCACAGAGTCAACCAAAGAAAATTCTAAATTCATCACTATTTAGTTCGTTCGAACAACTTTTCCTGCTTATTATCTCTACTTTTTAAAGGATAACGTAAATAAACCTGTTCTTAGCTTTCTCTTCTTTTTTCCTCCTGTCTTTTATTGCTTGTCTCATGTCCTCCTCTGAGGACTTAAGTGGCCCTCAAAGAGGAAACAGAACCCCAAAATACAACAAAAATACACCTCTGCTGCTGTGTGTGTGTGTGTGTGTGTGTTTGTCAGTGAAAGGCAGATGGCAGTGCACATTTAGTCTGCCGTGTCAACTCAAGTTGCATGTGAACACACACACACACACACACACGCAGATACACTCTCAGCGCCGCTCTACCATCTTTAATCCATTTTAATGGGCGGATTACAGCCTATCACGGCCCAGCTCGTCACTCAGCTGGCGTCCCCGTGGTTACGAGAATATCACTCATTTGGTCATAGCCCTGTGGGCCAATCGGTTCGCTTCGGTTATCATAAATCTGATAAGCCTCGAACCGACTGTGGTGGTCATTTTGACGCCCGCCCCTCTTCTTCTTTCTCTTTCATCTTTTCCTCCTTCGCTCTCTGATTAGTTTCCTCATGCAAATAGAGGATCAATAAGTGACTCCACTGAGGGTGCTCAATTAAAAAAAAAAAACATCTGCTTTCTCTCGAAGCAGTAGAGTCCAGGTGAGGGGTGTGAGGATTTATTAATTGGTGGTTTTTGGCTGTCGAGCCAAATAATTCAACTTTTCCTGAACTTAACTTTAACTCTCCGGGTCTCGGATCCGTGGAAAAACCAGTTGCCACACTCTCACTTTACCAAATGTAATATCTATTTACTGCACCACACTGCATGGAACTCATTGAGTTTAGTAACATGAGATCACGGATTGCTGGGAATAAAAAAACGGAGTCACCATCCCACCAAAATAAATGCAAACGATAGTTGTAACACAGAATATTTATCACAAAGAAATATGGATCTGGCAGGTTTAGAACCATTTCAGTGAAGTAAGGTTAGATTATACAAGTGTATGTTATAGTGATCTTAATATCATCCAAAACAACTAAAAAACAATGTGTGTAAAATGTTAATATTTCTTTAATATATATTTTACACAGTGAAAAACAGCCTGAGGTCAAATTGACCCCAAAAAACACAGATGAATACGAGTTATTTACAGGACATTGAAAACATATCACCATGTGAATTTTTTGTTCACCCAGTCGTCCCTAATAAATGAGGAGAAGTCATGAAATATAAAGCACAAAAAAAATGATGTCAAGGATTTATTTAGAGACGTTAAACTTTCAATGGGGTCAAATTGACCCCAAAGGTAATAGGAGGGTTCAAGAATGTTCAACGCTTCAATTTGTTTGGGGGATTGATCTTATTTTCCAAATGCCGCCGTCAGGAAACATTCAGGTTATGTCGATTTATCAAAGAATCAAACCATTTATAGACACAACCACCTGAGTTAGAAGCGTTTGAGTCACTGTGGTGGTGGAACAACACAGAGACAGTGCAACACTGACACCTGCTGGTGATGATGGGTAATGCTCCTAATTGAAACGCTCTTTCCTCCAATTGGGACGTACCGTTTATTCCATCCATCACTCAGCAATAGGCTTGTAACACATGTATAAACCATCAGAATATATATATGCACTACAGAAACTGCTAAATAAAGTTGCAATATTGTTTGTCATATATTGCAAGTATAACTTATTAAATGATGAAATCCCTCTTTTCACACACTTCTTTGTCACTGGAGTTTACACTGTGGTTCAAAATCAAAGTTATCCCCGATGGATCAAATGCACATCAACAAATATGACGAGAACTGATTTGCTGGACACCATCATCACAAGGTGTGTGTGTATGTGTGTGTTTCTTTCCAGGGAACCCAGGCGGGTGGTGCTGCAGCGGGGCTCCACGGGTCTTGGCTTCAACATTGTCGGAGGGGAAGACGGAGAGGGGATCTTCATCTCCTTCATCCTCGCCGGAGGTCCGGCGGATCTCTGTGGCGAGCTACAGAAGGGAGACCGCATCCTGTCGGTACGGGCTGAGACTTATTACAAACAATACGCATTATTTCACTTATGTCACTTTAATACTTTCCATTTTTGCAGAACAGCAACAGAAACATAGATTAAACTCATATTAAACAGAAACACCTCCCTTTGTCTTAATTACCCTTTTCAGCACCAAGCTTTTTTTAGGCCTCTGCTCCGGAAATGGCACACCCAAACTAAAAGGGCTGTATCTCTGCAACCACTAGGGCTACTTTAATCATTTTTACCTTTTTAAACATTTTTCTCTTTTGTTCAGATGTGTACGTATCAGTCTATATGTTACTGGGTAAGAGTAAATGAAGATGGCACACAGAAAAAATAGAAAAATGTCAGGTTTGAATTGAAAAAAAGCACTTCCAGGATGATTATATGTTTGGAATGAGGCAGTTGAAAGGTTTACAACTCTCACAAATCATATTAAAATATGTTAAAATTCTCCCTGCAAAGTTTGACAAAATTAGAGAGGTTTTAGTACCAAAAAAAACTATAATGTGTCAAAACGGCCATTTTGGCGTTAACTAAGGTTAAATATTTATTTGCCCTTCCGCTTCCTTGCCAAACACACCTGGCTGTACGAGTTAACGCCCCCTGATGTCATCATTGCATCATCATCATAATCATATCAGCAATATGTCAACATGATCAACACTATATCAGCATCATTTGATCTACAGGCAGTAGCATGATGATTATAACGTTCCCACATGGATGGGATACGATACAGATAAACACACATCAGTGTAATGGCTTCTTCAACAAGCATCAATATTAATAACTTGAATCCTATCATAACTACTGTGTAGGTGATTTATGGTTATCAGGGGAGTCCTCTTGCCTCTTGATTCTTTTATTTCCTCCGTACTTTATCGATCTGGATTCACCTCTCATAAAAAAATATTTATTTATATATTTTTGCAGAATCTTGATTTGATCTGATTAATCTTTGCCTTCGCTCAAAGTGTTTACTGTTTACTGTCTAGAGACAATTCATATCCCTGAGAGTGTTTTCTTTGCTCCACTAATGACTGATGTGTGTGTGGCGCGGCTGTGTGTTGTGTTCCAAAAGGTGTAATGTGAAAATATGACTTTCATTTTCCTCAATCAGAGTTCAGTCCTCAGACTCTGGAGGCAATAAGAATCCCTCCAGAATCACTGTTTATTATACCAGGATGACAGTGATTACATGCAATGAGTTTAGGCGTTACACACAAGCCTTCACAAAGTACACACCTACTACACACACACACACATCCACGTGACTGGTCACCTGAGAGTTCTCAACGGTGGGCTTGTGC
This sequence comes from Pseudoliparis swirei, assembly GCF_029220125.1. Classification (NCBI taxonomy): domain Eukaryota; kingdom Metazoa; phylum Chordata; class Actinopteri; order Perciformes; family Liparidae; genus Pseudoliparis; species Pseudoliparis swirei. Next base: position 5,591,195 of record NC_079392.1, on the reverse strand, counting down.
GTTGATACATTTATGAATATTGATGCAAGGCATGAGCTCTAATGTGTGTGTGTGTGTGTAGGTGAACGGCGTGGACCTGTCCAGTGCGACACATGAGCAGGCAGCGGCGGCTCTGAAGAACGCAGGACAGGCCGTAACCATAGTAGCGCAGTACAGACCGGAGGGTGAGTACTGCCGATGGACACGGTGCATTGGCATCCAGCTCATGTGCAGATTAAGATGAATGCACGAGATAATGAAAACGCTACAGGAAAGAACTAAGATTATCTTCTAACTCCTCTTCCTCATCCTCCTCCTCCTCCTCCTTTCAGTTTACCACAGACAAAACAAGTAATGTTATTTAATTCTGCTGCCACGTAAAGTAATGCGAGTGAAAAACAAAAGGAATAATAAAGCCAACATAAATTATTTTAGATGTGAAGCATTACCACGACTCACAAGGTTTTATTTACTAGTTTTATTCTTTTTTTTTAGAATTCTTTTATCGTGTTGTTTTCTGGTGAACTATTGAGAATAGTTGATGCATAGGAATCAATGGAAATAAGACTTTTTTCTTTTTCTTTTCTTTTTTATAATTGCATTTCATATCATTTTTAATTACATACAATCTGTGAAACATACAAACACACACACACACACACGCGCAGTGAGTGACTGAGACGACCGTAACCTTGGAAACCAGGTTATGACTGCTGATTGGCTCGGCTAATGGGACGCTGCTGTCATGGTGTGGGACCTGAGCATGAAACACACAAAACACACACAAAAACACACACAGAGGCACACAGGTACACGGCATCAGGTCTCCTGACCCCTTTCTGGTATCCGCCATGCATTATTAAGCCGGAGAGGAGCTCCGTGGAGGTGTTGCTATTGGCAAGACCAGAGAATAATGCACAGGAGGAGAAATTCATGTTTACTCCGACTGTATGTATTGATTATTTATCTTAAGAGGCCGGTTGACGAGTTAAAAGGGGACCCATCAGGTATTATTTTATCATGTCAGGACAGGAGGAGAGGGACGTTAGACTGCGAAGAAGAAACAGAAGATAAAAAGCAAACCCCCCCCCCCCCCCCCCCCAAAAAAACGAGATCCAACGGACCGTGTATCGTTTACCTATCCAGGGACACTTCACAAAAGCCAAAAGTAACACAAGACAATGTTGCTTAAAAATAATGTACAAAACCATAATTTATATGGAACAACTAACAGTCTCAAACAACTTAAACATATATATTGTAAAGTGTCAGAGAGAGAGAGAGAGAGAGAGAGAGAGAGAGAGAGAGAGAGAGAGAGAGAGAGAGAGAGAGAGAGAGAGAGAGAGAGAGAGAGAGAGAGAGAGAGAGAGAGAGAGAGAGAGAGAGAGAGAGAGAACTGGCACACAAGGCCCAGGTGTTGCCAATACTGCTGATTACCTCAGGTGTTTCCACTCTTTTAATTACCCTTGGCCACGCCCCCCTGCAGAAACACGCCCCCCCCCCCCCCTGGCTGAGATGGTCGTCACAGCTGAAAGTGCACGATGAATATGAGGAGGGAAGCGAAAGACAAATCAGTGGAGGGGTCAAAGCCTATATCTCATAGAGATACGGTGCAGAGTAATAAGGGATTTGGGGGAATGCATACGGAGCCCAGATATGGATTCAAATTAATGTTAGCCCTAAAATAGAAAAGGGCAACATTCATTAAGATGTGGAGGGAACAGTCAGAACATAACATCCCCATGGAGCTGCAGTATGCAAATGTATGGAGCTTTATAGAAACAGCATAACGGTATGATACATACATCATGCTGAACACATCATACATAAACTATGGATAATAACTTAATAAGAAGAAGTGTGTTTAAATAAAGTTCCTCAATGGAGTTCATTTTCATATGTGAGGATTCAAGTATTATGGCAAAATTAAGAAAATTACTATCTTGATTATTTAAGCGTAATTTGTGACATGGTGGCAAATAAAAAATTCTAAAATAAATGTATTGCTTCACTAAATATCTACAGCTTGTTAATATAAACTTGATGCTTTTGTAAACAGTGATGTCAGCGCTTTGCACTGTCAAATACTGTAAATTCCACATACATTAGATGTTATCTTGTCGATATTATAATGTTATATTTGAAGAAGATGAGATACTGGCCATTCTGTCACTGATTACTGGGATAGTTTTGAATTTTTTATGAACTACAACCCGAGTTTTTGAGACTTTTTAAAAGGCCTTAAAAAAGTGGGATTCTCTTAAATCTAAATTTAACTTCAGACAAGGATAATAATCTGGATTAGACATCTTAAAATTCACTTCATTAACTCAACATACTATTCTAAACAGTGATGTCAGCGCTTTGCATTGTAAAATACTATAAATTATACATTTTGTAGATATAATAATGTTATATTTGAATAAGATGAGATACTAGCATTTCTGTCAGTAATTACTTTGATAGTTTTTAGTTTTTATGGCTACAACCCGAGTTTTTGTTACTTATTAAAAAGCCGTAAAAAAACTGGGATTCTCTTATGTCTAAATGTAACCTCAGACAAGGATAATAATCTGGATTAGATGTCTTAAAACTTACCTCATTGACTCAACATGATATTCTAAACCAAGCGGAGAGTTTACGATGTGTTGGCATGGTAACCGGTGGCACCCGCTGACATCAGTTCATTTGTGAGGAGTGTGTTGTCCGATGAGCACCACGGACAGCGCCCGGCCGTCTTCAAGAGATCTTCGAGTATCACAAACTCACCGCATGGAGACTTCAAACATGGCCACCCCGAAAACCACGCGTAGTCATCCCTCGTTCCGATCAACATGTTCTACAAATGTGTTGATTTATTATTAGAAGGAAGAACAGCCTTCGGGGAAATCTCGTAAATTCGTCTTGTCTGTGGTCGATTGATCAAAGTAAACAGCGAAGAACAAGACGTGTTCATGTTTGTTAATCGAATAAGACGATGAGACTCGAGCAGGAGAATCAATCCGCCTCGTGATCAAAGGCGACTTAATGCATTGATTTGATTGGCTGCGTGGAAACGTTCTCCAATACGCAGAAACACAACTTATATTCTGACAAGTTAATGCGAAAGTAGGGAATCCCCCCCGAAAAAATGTTCCGTCAGAAGTCACAAGAACTAAAGCGAGGTTTGTTTTGACCGTACTGAAGCTGTGGATCAATAGCAGAGAAGTGGACTGAGTTATTGATATAGTGTAAGCCCCCCCCCCCCCCCACAATGGAGCAAACCATTCAAACATGTTTTTTTCCCTCACGCATCAGATGGATCTTCGGTGTATCTCTTTTAGAAAAGTTCAAAGAAAACGCTCCCCTTAAATCCGGCCGGCGCTCGACAAATTGAAGTGTGCCGATGGTCTGATGGTCTGTTGTTTTGGGCTGTTGGGTCCCGCTCTGATTTGGCGTAGTTTGGTGTTATTTTGGTCATCAACAGGCAGACGGTACCAGAGGAGGTCCGGCTGGCCTGACTGAGCCGTGGCCTGGTTCTAAAGTTCAGAAACGATACGTGCGCTTCGGCATTTGAGGATTTTGCTCACATGCTGGTTGTCAAAAAGGAACATTAGGCTAGGTGTGTGTGTGTGTGTGTGTGTGTGTATGTGTATGTGTGTGTGTGTCGTGACTCTCATTAGTGACTGTTGAATGAACTCTATTTCAAACCTTCTGTCCACGCTGGGCTTTGGTCAGCTGTGTGTGTGTGTGTGTGTCCATGTTTGTCCAGTTCCCGTGGCGATGGCATGTGGTGATCGGCAGCACTCCCTCTTTTTCACACACACACACACACACACACACACACTGACACACACACACACTTCCTGCCAAAGACAGAGGAGTTCAAAATGACCTCCGCCAGGAGAGAAGACGTCTCTCTCTCTGCGTGTGTGCAGGTCTCCTCCTGTTATTTATATTAAATATGGAACCCGGTGAACTCAAACACAACACAGCCCCGCGTGTGTGTGTGTGTGTGGGGGGGGGGGGGCTAAATTGGGAAGTTGATATATGCTGACGCAGCAGATATAGATCCGTGTCTATTTGGAGAACAGCAGATGTCGAGTGTCCATCCGGCCACCACCAATCGCGTGTCAGGCTATTTTAAGAAAGTTCCAAAATGTGATTTATTTTTAGATCATTTTATTATTTTGAGCTAAAATGTGCATTTGTAAAAAGCAGACTATGTTGTTTGTTCACTTTTCAAACAACGAAGCTTTTTGTTTGACGTAAAACGTTCTACATTTATTTAAAAAATGAGACGAACATTGTATTAGTCGAGCAAATTAAATCGCAAATGAAATCACTCTGGTTTAAAATGTCGCAGTATTTGACCAAGATCTCCTCCTGTGCCAAAAGTTTCCTGAAGTGGGACGAGTAAAGCCTGCAGGTTTGACAGCAGTATGAGTCACCAGGATTACACACACACACACACACACACTGTCACACACACACACACTCAGAGGCGGTGTCTGTCAGCAGCAATACTGAGGTGATGCAGAGAGGATTATCTGCACTTCTGTTAGCTTGCTTATTACCCGGCGTGTGTGTGTGAGTGTGTGTGAGTGTGAGTGTGTGTGAGTGTGTGTGTGTGAGTGTGTGTGTGTGTGTGTGTGTGAGTGTGTGTGTGTGTGTGTGTGTGTGAGTGTGTGTGTGTGTGTGTGTGAGTGTGTGTGAGTGTGTGAGTGTGTGTGTGTGTGAGTGTGTGTGTGTGTGAGTGTGTGTGTGTGTGAGTGTGTGAGTGTGTGTGAGTGTGTGTGTGAGTGTGTGTGTGTGTGTGTGTGTGTGTGTGTGTGTGTGTGTGAGTGTGTGAGTGTGTGTGTGAGTGTGTGTGTGTGTGAGTGTGTGAGTGTGTGAGTGTGTGTGTGTGTGTGAGTGTGAGTGTGTGTGTGTGTGTGTGTGTGTGTGTGTGTGTGTGAGTGTGTGTGTGAGTGTGTGTGTGTGTGTGTGTGTGTGTGTGAGTGTGTGTGTGTGTGTGTGAGTGTGTGTGTGAGTGTGTGTGTGAGTGTGTGTGTGAGTGTGTGTGAGTGTGTGTGAGTGTGTGTGAGTGTGTGTGTGTGTGTGTGAGTGTGTGTGAGTGTGTGTGTGTGTGTGTGTGAGTGTGTGTGTGTGTGTGAGTGTGAGTGTGAGTGTGTGAGTGTGTGTGTGAGTGTGTGTGTGTGTGAGTGTGTGTGAGTGTGTGTGTGTGTGTGTGAGTGTGTGTGAGTGTGAGTGTGTGTGTGTGAGTGTGTGTGTGTGTGTGTGTGTGTGAGTGTGTGTGTGTGTGAGTGTGTGTGTGTGTGTGTGTGTGTGAGTGTGTGTGAGTGTGTGTGTGTGTGTGTGTGTGAGTGTGTGTGTGTGTGAGTGTGTGTGAGTGTGTGTGAGTGTGTGTGAGTGTGTGTGTGTGTGTGTGTGTGTGTGTGAGTGTGTGAGTGTGTGTGAGTGTGTGTGTGTGAGTGTGTGTGTGAGTGTGTGTGTGTGTGTGTGTGTGTGTGAGTGTGTGTGTGAGTGTGTGTGTGTGTGTGTGTGAGTGTGTGTGTGTGTGTGTGTGTGTGTGTGAGTGTGTGTGTGTGTGTGTGTGAGTGTGTGTGTGTGTGTGTGTGTGTGTGTTAGTTGTTAATTAGAAGATTAGCAGCAGCTCTTTCTTTGAGATTCCAGACACAACGTTGTGGGAATAGTATCCGCTGAACAAATACAGCAGAGCTGTTTTCCTTTCTTTTCCTAACACACGTCATCTCTCTGTTCTTGCCTTTTTTTTGCTCAGTTTCTTTCCACTCCTTCGTGCCTCCTCTTCCTCTCCACCTGTCAGCGCCTCTGCTCCTCTCCACTGGAGTGGGATTTAGGGAATTGTATTTTATGCCAGAGACAAAACATATATTTTCATTTCTGGCATTTAAACTTGAATTGAGTACATTAATATAAAACATTTAGCTGTTTTCTTCTTTTCTTCCTCCCTTTTTCGATCTCTTTTTGTCCCCTCTAGTCTCCTCTGCAATTGCAATCTGATCCGGTAATCAATATAAATATAGATTACAGTACTGTATCGTATCAATTATAGATGAGTCTCCTCCAGCGGTGCTATTTTTAGAGCCAGAGCCTCATATATCGATTCTGGACTCCCAAGTGGTGGATATGTGTACAGAGACAAAAGGGACGTCCAGGGAAGGATTCGTCTCTCGTAGTCTAATATATATAATATATAATATCTACTTTTTCATTAAAAACTAAGTAAAACCCACATTATGTTTACAGTTAAATTCTCCTTGGAGGAATTAGACCCGAAAAATTAAAAATATATATTTTTTAATAATTGAAAAAATAATTGAATTTTTTAAATATAATCTACAAAATAACTTTACAAATAATTTTACAAATAATTTTACAAATAATGTAAACATTTTTTTATTATTCTTACGGTACCTCGTGGCGCTGGTGTTACTCACCAATGTATTTGCTCGTAAAACACATGTAGAAACATTGTTTTGAATATTAGAAATGTTCACCAATGTCATCTTTTCGTTCCCGGCCTTCTCCGTACGTCACCGCCACAGCGGCAGGTGTCAGGTGCAAAACCCACTCGGGGAAACATTGCTCAACAGCGCTCCCAGTGGTCAACAACTCCAAAGGGCTTCATTTTTAAACGTCACACATGCGGTACAAATTACATTTGTTCAAAATTAGCTTCATCACATGCATTGTTTCTACAAAAATAGACTGTGATTCAATATTTGAAGAGGAAAATATTGGTGCAATGCAAACTAAAGATGAGCACTGGCCGTCCCCAGAGGGCTTCTGTTCACACTGAAGCTGCACAATGCAGGAGGAGGTCTCTGCTCTCTGCTGAGGGGAGGAACAATGCTCCTCTAGGGAGAGGAGAGGAGAGGATGGGAGAGGAGAGGAGAGGAGAGGAGAGGATGGGAGAGGAGAGGAGAGGATGGGAGAGGAGAGGAGAGGATGGGGAGAGGAGAGGGGAGGATGGGAGAGGAGAGGAGGGGAGAGGAGAGAGGGAGGAGAGAGAGGATGGGAGAGAGAGGCGGGAGAGGAGGGGAGGAGAGGAGGGAGGAGGGAGAGGAGAGGAGGGAGAGGAGGGAGAGGAGAGGAGAGGATGGGAGAGGAGAGGAGGGGAGAGGAGAGGATGGGAGAGGAGAGGAGAGGAGGAGGAGAGGAGAGGAGGAGAGGAGAGGATAGGATGGGAGGAGAGGAGAGGAGAGGAGAGGAGAGGAGGAGAGGAGAGGAGGAGAGGAGAGGAGGAGAGGAGAGGAGAGGAGAGAGGGAGAGGAGAGGAGAGGAGAGAGGAGGAGAGGAGGAGGAGAGGAGAGGAGAGGAGAGAGGAGGAGAGAGGAGGAGAGGAGAGGAGAGAGGAGGAGAGGAGAGGAGAGAGGAGATGAGGGGAGAGGAGAGGAGAGAGGAGGAGAGGAGGGAAGAGGAGAGGAGGGGAGAGGAGAGGAGAGAGAAGAGGTAAATGAAGGAAGGAGAGTATATGAGCCCCAACGTCATTAGTCTCTGTCATCACCCCCCTCCCCCGCCCCTCTCCTCCTCCTATCCTCTCCCGTTTCTGTTTCTCTCTCTCCATGATGTCTTGTTCCCCGTATCTCTCGTTTGTTCTCTCCGTCTTTGTGTGTTTCTCGCTCTTCCTCCGATGACGCTGCGTTGAGGCGCGTGACTCGGCGTGCGGTTGATTTTTTCGACCGTGTCGCTCTCGAGGAGCGTGAGATGACAGAGGAAGTTAGTTTGAAGCCTAGAAGTCAGACTTACTGACTTTGACTCGTATGAATTCAAGGTTTCTGATACTTTGGAACCCTTTGCGAAGAGGACAAGATTCCAGAAGAATTTTTTTTTAAAAAGAGTCTCGGAAAAAGTAGCTTCACGGAAAGTGGAGATGGAACGAGAGACAGATGGAGACGGACGGGCATAAATCATGCAGAGCGGGAAGAGTTCGAGTCCTCGAGTTCGTGACGGCGGGCGCTAATGTCCTTTTTTTATAAAGAGGAATGAAAAATCAATTTGAGGAATCTGAAAATCTGAAAAGAAATCCATATTCAAAATGCTTGGTCAAGCTTTACTATGGGGGGGGGGGGGGGGTGGAGGGGGGGGGGGGTAGACTCAGCCTCCTGCATGAGTGACCTGAGGGACAGTGTGTGTGTGTGTGTGTGTGTGTGTGTGTCTCCACCCTCCAGCAAGCTGCTTACAAAGAGGGGGAGGAGCAAACGAACGCACCAGAAAAAGAGAAAAGTGCAGTAGAGAGAGAGAGAAAGAGAGAGAGACAGAGAGAGAGAGAGAGAGACAGAGAGAGAGTTAGCATCTGTTGTTTCTGTGGCTGCTGAGCAACACTGGACTAATTTTACACACACACACACACATCCTCTCTGTGCCACACACTTCTGCATACCCACACACACACACACTTCCTTTCACACACTGGCTCGCTCACACGCCGCATCCAATGCGGAGCTGCCGTTAGATCTTCTCCATCATCTCTCCGTCTCACTCACACACCTGCTCTCTCTCTCTCTCTCTCTCTCTCACGTCCCGTGTTTTTTTTCGGATAATTTTTTTTTGGGGGGCTCGTTCACATCCCGGGACTCTTCACACTTTATTCCCTGAAACCCGATCAGACCGCCGTCGACGCTGTTGATCGCCCGCCCGTCCTCCGCCAGCAGCATGTGAGTACAGCTGGTGCGGTAGTTGGGAGACACAGACCTGAAGTCACTGTGTTTGGGGGGGGGGGGGTGACCCGGTGACCCGGTGACACGTCCCTCTGATGACCCGGTGGCTCCCACGCTTGAGACATATGATCCGCGGTGAGGACGATCGTCGGTTTGGTCGTCACTGTTTGCGTTCCTTTCACTGTGTCGCCCCGGATTGAGTTTTCTCGAGTAAAAAAAAAAGAAGAAGAAAAAAAAACAGACGACGGAGCTCAGCTCTCGACTTCTTAACACCGGCGCGCTTTTATTCTGAAAGGAGAAGGCGATCCGAGCCGCAGGCTCTTCGCCTTTCTCCTCGGGACTCGCCGATGATGTCATATCGACGAGCTGAAACACAGTCTTTGTGTCAGATGGACGACAAATGAGCTCGCTGACACTCGTTAATCTTTCTCTCTCTTTTCATTCTGACTTGTAGTCCCTCTCTCTCTCTCTCTCTCTTCCTCTTCGTCCCATCCTTCTGCATCGAGGCCACGTGTGTCGACAAAGACGGTGAGATGCCGATGAAAGTTCACACCGTGTCTGGTCGTGTTGACGTCTGTGAGACAACCAGAAATAGAAGTGATAATCCATCAATTTGTAATGGAATTAGAGGTGAGATTGAAAATCTGAGGTCAGTCATGATAATATATGAAAGGTTAAAGCAAGAAAAAGGGCTTTTTGATCCTGAGATGGGAGGTCGCAGTGTACTTTCCATGTTTTTTTTGCATATAACATATTATTGAGCGTTAAAGGTGAACCTCCTCGTCAGCAAACATCCGATTCATTTCGGTTATTTTCCCCCCGAAACATCATCAACGTGTCGTTTGAAACCGAAGCTCTTGAGAAACGAAGCCTGGAGAAGATCTCAGTGATATCTCAGTGATATCTCATTGATATCTCAGTGATATCTCATTGATATCTCAGTGATATCTCATTGATATCTCAGTGATATCTCAGTGATATCTCATTGATATCTCAGTGATATCTCAGTGATATCTCATTGATATCTCAGTGATATCTCATTGATATCTCATTGATATCCCAGTGATATCTCATTGATATCTCATTGATATCTCAGTGATATCTCATTGATATCTCATTGATATCTCATTGATATCTCAGTGATATCTCAGTAATATCTCAGGAGTGTTTGTGGCTCGGAGCCGTTTTCATACAGTTCAGTTGCGGGCGTCACACGTGTCAGATTAATGAACGCTTTGAGGGGGAATCAGAGCCGAGCTGCGTGGGCTGGTGTCTGACAGACGCCCAGCCCGTTAGGAGACATGTAAACAAGGAAACAAGGAAACAAGGAAACAAGGACATGAAAAGAGAAATCTGGAGAAAAACATGAAAAATCAGGACGATACTGCAGGTTCTAGTGTGTGTGTGTTACTGTAATGTGTAATGTGTGTGTGTTACTCTAATGTGTGTCTGTGTGTGTATGTGTGTGTTTGTGTGTGACTGTAATGTGTAATGTGTGTGTGTTACTCTAATATGTGTGTGTGTGTGTTTGTGTGTGACTGTAATGTGTGTGTATGTGTGTGTGACTGTAATGTGTAATGTGTGTGTGTGACTCAAATGTGTGTCTGTGTGTGTATGTGTGTGTTTGTGTGTGACTGTAATGTGTAATGTGTGTGTGTTACTCTAATATGTGTGTGTGTGTGTGTGTGTGTGTGACTGTAATGTGTGTGTATGTGTGTGTGACTGTAATGTGTGTGTGTGACTCAAATGTGTGTCTGTGTGTGTATGTGTGTGTTTGTGTGTTACTGTAATGTGTGTGTGCGACTGTAATGTGTGTGTGACTGTAATGTGTGTGTGTGTGTGTGTGTTTATGTGTGTGTGACTGAGTGTCTGTAGCTAGCAGGATAGTCCATCCCCTCTGTATCTGAACATATAGAGAACACCGTCCTCGTGGTTAACACACACACACACACACACACACACCTCCACGCTGTGTGTGTGTGTGTGTGTGTGTGTGTGTCTCTCTGATCTTCTCTGAGCTTCATGAACATCGAGCGGCGGAAAGAATCCGAGTCGCTCAGCTGCTCACGATGTGGAGTAATGTGTGGCGTGTAAATTAGATTATCTATATTTCAGTAGTTTGTGGTCGCATTATTTTCACAACAGTGTTTGTCTTCATTGTGTGTGTGTGTGTGTGTGTGTGTGTGTGTGTGTGTGTGTGTGTGTGTGTGTGTGTGTGTGTGTGTGTGTGTGTGTGTGTGTGTGTGTGTGTGTGTGTGTGTGTGTGTGTGTGTTTGTAGAGTATAGTCGTTTCGAGGCGAAGATCCATGACCTGAGGGAACAGATGATGACCAGCAGTGTCAGCTCCAGCTCCACGTCGCTCCGCTCCTCTCAGAAACGCACACTATACGTCAGGTGAGAAACACACACACACACACACACACACACACACACACACACACACACACACACACACACACACTCACACACACACACACAGAGGTGACTGATTGTCTCGTGTCCTTCAGACTGACACGACTATTATAAGGTCGTATCTCAGCTGCTCGGTGCGTGTCGTGTGTCTGAACTGCTGGAGGAGTAGTCATCACACCTCACAGCAAGGAAGGAAGGAGGAAGGGAGGGAGGGAGGGAGGAAGGAAGGAAGGAAGGAAGGAGGGGGGAGGGGGAATGAAGGAAGGCAGGAGGGAGGGAGGGAAGGAAGGAAGGAAGGAAGGGGGGAGGGAAGGAGGGAGGAGGGGGGAGGAAGGAGGAGGAGGAGGGAGGGAGGGAAGGAAGGAGGGAGGGAAGGAAGGAGGGAGGGAGGGAAGGAAGGAGGGAGGGAGGGAAGGAAGGAGGGAGGGAGGGAAGGAAGGAGGGAGGGAGGGAGGGAAGGATGGAGGGAAGGAAGGAGGGGGGAGGAGGGAAGGAAGGAAGGAGGGAGGGAGGGAAGGAAGAAAGAAAGAAAGAAAGAAAGAAAGAAAGAAAGAAAGAAAGAAAGGAAGGAAGGAAGGAAGTATGTGAGTCCAGAGCCGACATGTCTTGAGATCAGAACTCGTAGATTTAAGAAAAAAATATCCACGATTCAGCAAATTGTAATGACACCTCCTCTGAGTGAATCAGTTTCCATGAACATTTGAATGATCACGTTCCTCCAAGTCCGATCAAAACTAAGACCATAAGAAGATCATTTTGTATTGAATAATGTAGACCCCCCCCCCCTACACACACACACACACACACACACCACCACCACCCCACATGATACATCACTGTCAAAGGTGACGTCCCAGTTTCTGGTTTCTGCAGCTTTAAATATTAAAGAGGAACTCAAACCGACCACCTATTGGTCACTGGGGTGTCTGGTGCTGTGGTCTGATGTGTGTGTGTTCATGCATGTGCATACTGTGTGTGTGTGTGTGTGCACATGTGTTTATATGGTGCACGTGTGTGTATAGGGTGTGTGTATATATATATATATATATATACTACATGTCTTTTCCTTTTCTTAATGAAATATTTCACATTATTAGGATGTCTTCGTCTCCTGGAGGAGGGGCGTGTCGAGACAGACCTAACATGTCATTTATCTTCTCTGAGGATTTGATCAATACTGATTATAGATGAACGCTGACGCTTTAATGAGAGTTTGAGAGCCGTGTGAAGGTTGAAACACAGCGTATGAATATATACCGATCACCACCGGCAGTGTTCTTGTTCCCAGGTCAACGTCTAAGCATGTAAACACAACGCTCTCCTGAAACGCAATATTATGAGTTTAAATGATTAAAAAACAGAATAGTATGGTCTGACTTTTATTCTGGGAATAATCTTTCTTTTTTTATCATAGTGTTATAACAGCAAATGTTGAACCTACAGTATAATTAAAAGAACCATGATATTTTCATTTCTTTTATTTATTTTTATTTAAATCTTTATTTAATTGTAATTATTTAAATCTTTATTTAATTGATTCCCATTGAGATTAAAAATCTCTTTTTCGAGGATGACCAAGACAGGCAGAGACATAAGAAACACATCGTTACAAACAAAAAAACGCAGAATAAGAGTTAAAAGAAACTAAAAGTGAATAGACAGTGACACAACAGAGTTCATTAAAGAAACATTGACATAGCGTTGACACAACATTCACATTTGTAATTTTGTAAAATGTTAAATATTATATAGGTGGATGCTTAGTAAGCCTAAATAAGCATAGTTGGCTTTTTGTCTCTTCCTGCACTGTGATATTCATTTATCTCTGTTGTGATTTTTATTTTTTATTCTTTGAATTGCAAAATAAATTAATTAATATTAATTAATTAATTAATAAAATAAAATAAATTAAATTAATAAAGAAATAAATATAGGTACTTCCTGTTTAGTATTAGACAGCTCTATAGCGGAGTCACCATCCAGTCGATAGTGCATGTGTGCAGTAATCTTATACGAGTATTCGGTGAAAGGTAAAACCGCAATGCAGTTCGGACCGATTGCTGACGGTGCAAGAAAAGAAAAAAACAGCACGATCTTGTTTGAATGGGTAAAAGCTGTAAAAGAGGACCAGGTGTTTCCATTGCACTCTGCACTAATTACCGCGTGTTCCTTCACTCGAGTAATGAGATTTCAGAGGTTCCCACAATTAACACAACTGCGTCAGGAAGAGCCGGTAATTGATTTACATTTGCATGTGGCCCTCATAATAAACCATCGGCGTAACCTTCTCGCCGAGGAATCCACTTGGGGATTGTACAACTCAGATTTTGTTGCCGTACTTTATATTTCTCTCTCTCTCGGTGACCAAACTCAAGAAAGGAGGCTCATTCATCCACTTCCGCCCGACAGCCGCCCTTTAATAAATATACAGTGGGTACGGAAGGTATTCAGACCCCTTTGAATGTGTTACTCTTTGTTCCATTGCAGCCGTTTGCTCAAATCAAAAAAGTTCATTTTATTTCTCATTAATGTTCACTCAGCACCCCATATGGACAGAAAAAAACTGAACTGTAGAAATTTTTGCAAATTTATTCAAAAAGAAAAACTGAAATATCACATGGTATTCAGGCCATATGGAACCGTTATACTGAAATACAGTTTGAGTAAATATAATATTTACGGTTATCTACATATATTTCCACAGGTTGACACACTCATTAGGATAAGTCTAAAAGACAGAGATAGACCTCACTGTAGATGAGGTCACACACAATACTTAACTAACGACTTAACTAGCGACTACCGGAATTAATAATGAGTATTAAAAGAGGTTTATAAAGCACATGTTAACATAGTCACTAGCTGTATTATTAGCTAGTTCCTAAATCATTATGTGTATAAATAAATGCATACAAAAAAATGTAAACTCATTTACGAAGACTTTATAAATTACCTCATTTATCATCTATAAGTCCTTAATAATTGGTTTGTGATATATTATTTAATTTACTAATACGAATAAATATTTTATAAAGTATGAAAACCCAATCATGAAACGCATAATAGTCAAGCTTCTGAATCAAGGATAAAACATGTATAACTGTGTTTATGAGTTGCATACTAATGAGTGTTAATGTTGTAACAAAGCTTTATAAATGATCAATTAACTGCTTACTCATACTTAACTAATGCTATATAGCGTGCAGCTATTATAAAGTGTTACCGATATACTTCCAATTAAATCATTCAAGTAGATTCCTAGACGATCAGTGCTGAATAGTCAACATTACTTACTAAAGTGTAATGTTTTTTTGCCGTTTCATTTTATTTATTTATTTTATTTTTTCTCTGGAATTTGTACTAAACCACATAACGACAGAAAATGACATTCCTGTCAAATAAACTGCACGTTTTGCCTGATGGTCCTGATTCATCTGATTTAAAGATCATGATGTCAGATTTGTTTAATATATAATGTTTTACTTTTCTCATCTTTAATCTTTAAACATCAATAAAACATGAGATGTGCTTTTTATTGTTCTTAAATTAGACGATCCGTGTCTCCTTCCCTGTCTGTGTTTTGTTTTATTGGTGAAGGCAGGAGGGACTTCAGGGGATGCCAGTTACTTCAGCTCTAGTTCCTTTGCACACACACACACACACACACACACACTGCTGGCCTACTTTCCCAGGTCTCTTCCCTCTGGACTGGTTTGGAACGATGTGGTTACCGTTCAGACACACACACAAATACACACAAACAGACTCACACAGACAGATATGTACAACTGCGCACACACGCACACACACACACACACACACACACACAGGCATGCACACACACACAACGTCATACATTATTCGTGCCGGGAAGCGGCCCCCAGCTGCTTTGGCTTTCACATACTACAACGGATCTGTCTGATGTGTTTTGTCAGTTCATTTTATTATTTACGGTTTTGTTTTCAAAATTCTAAAGAAGAGAAACTGTATAATTAATATTTTGACATTTTATAACTGCAAACGGTGTGTGTGCGTGTGTGTGTGTGATTCATATTTAGGAACATTTCAACATCAATGTCACTCCATTGTTTCCATCTCCTCCAGCAGATTATATTATGTTTTATATATTTTTTATATATTTATATTTATATATATATATATATATATATATTTATTTATATATATATGATATATATATATATTTATTTATATATATGATATATAAAATATATATATATATCATATATATATATATGATATATATATGTATAAATATATATGTATATATATATTTATTTATTTAAAATATATATATATATATACATATCTAAAAATAAATATACCTGGTACTTGTTTCTCTGTCTGCAGAGCGTTGTTCGACTACGACGGGAGCGCGTCCGACCTGAGCTCGGCCAATCAGGCCCTGCCGTTCCATTTCGGGGATGTCCTCCACGTGAGCAGCGCTGGCGAGGAGGAGTGGTGGCCCGCCCGGCACCTCAGCCCCCCCCCTCCCAACTGCCCCGAAGTCGGAGTCATTCCCAGCCGCAGGAGGTCAGAGGTCAAAGTGCTCGGGGTGGCGTGGATGTTATTGGTTAGAGTCTGAGGAGCTAGTCGAGGCAGTTAGTCTCCTTGTTCCTCCTCCTCGTCTCCTCTTCCACCTCTGCCCACTTTCCCCTTCCTCCATCTAAACCTCCTTCCGTCTCGTCTTCCTTTCCTCACCTCTTCTTCTCGCTTCGTCCTCTCCTCATCATCTTCCTCTCTCGTCTTCCACTTCGGCCCCTCTTCATTCTCCTCCTCTTCCTGACCTCTACTCTCCTCACCTCCTTATTCTCTCCTCCTCGTCTCCTCTTCCCTTCTTTCTTCTCTTTCTGTTTCAAAAGAGAAAAGAAATATTATGGATTATTCCTAATAATAATATGATTTTCATTTATTCCTCTTTCTGGTTCACCTGCTCCTCGCCCTCGCCCCCCCCCCCCCCCCCCCCATGTCCCCTCTCATCTCCTTCTTAATTAAAGTAACCGTTGGCTTTACAGTTTAATTTGAAATCATGTCATTTGAAAAAAAAGATCCCTTTGTATCTGTTATAATTTAATCACATTAATATTGGTGGATGATGTATCTGCTCCCTATTGTAAAGTTACATAATATCTGGATATTAAAGTCCATTCGATCAGATGCCTCTCACTACTATTCAACAATCCCATCATCTCACAGCGCTGCTGAAAGATTTAGAATAATTTAAAAAATATCAATCTCGTAAGCTATTCAAATTACTTTTTTGATTCTTACGTGATATTTGACTTCATTTGTTTATTTTTTGGGGGATGTGAGATTATTTGTCAATTACAGTTCCAGGGAAACAGATTTTCTCCTGAAATATAGATTTGTTTCTGACATTGTTTATCATAATCCTTCGTGTGGCAAACAAACAAAGATCATCCATCATTTAAAATACCAAGACAAACAAATGTATAATACTTAATTTAAGCTATAACATGATGTTTTACTTTAATACTTTACCATGTTGTTTTATGGTCAGTTTTCATTTTTTAGAGTTTTTGCTTAGTTTCAATTCTTGACGTTAATCACACATTTAAAACTGAGACCGTCATCTGGGGGGAAAATCTGTTTCCGTCTACCGGAAGCATAATTAACAATATAGTTTAGGTTTATTGGACATAGTTCTCGAGGGTTATTAGACTGTGAGATTTAAGTTGGGTGACAAATGTTTTAAGATGACGGTTCTGTGGTGACATGTTCAATCTTCCAGACATTAAGGGGGATTAAATGCCATTATTACTGTATGCGTGTATCACAATGAAGCGATGGACATTGTCTAACATGCCTTTAGAGAAAGACCCGAGATTGATGCCTGAAATTTTCTTCGTCAACAAATATTTCCTTATAATTGTTACACTGTGCAACAACAAAAAAAGTCATAATCAAATAGAGTAGATGGGAAGTAAATAATCTTTCGTATTTGCTTTAATCCCATTTCTGATGTTTGCTTTGATGTCTGTTCTCTCTTTGCGTTTCTCTTATTGTTCTTTTAATTTTCTCGTCCTTCCATCTCAGGGCCGAGAAGAAGGAGAGGTCTCGGTTAAAGACGGTCAGGGTGCCGAGGTCTCAAGACAGATCGGTGAGTAGCGAGCGGATTTATAATGTTTTTAAATGATTGGTTGGTCCTCTCCAAGGTCACTGAAGTCTTATTGGTTACCACACCTCAAATGAGTAGAACTAGTATGAGTAAAACAGATGAAACCAGAATAACACTCATCCTCTTTTTTCCTGTTCCACATCAAGACTAATGGTTGCTGCTTAAAAAAAAAAGATTACACCTTTATTAATCAGAGTTTGCTCTTATTCCCTCGTGGTTCAGATATTTTTACCGCAATATAACAACATAAATCATGAATATCACGTGAAACCTTTTTCATAACAGCTTTCCAGTGAGCTTCTCTAAATGCTCTTTAAACCAGGTGCAGAAGGAGGTTTTAATATACTTTATATTACACGTTAATATACATAACTGTGAAATCAAATAAGGTTAGAAACAATACTTCCAAACCATTTCACATTCAACTCTCTATTTGAACTATTTGTCTCATACGCGATCATACGCAGTACAACTTGGAGCGGTGATATTTTTTAGCCTAGCTCCAGAAAGCAGCTGACAAATAGAAGGAAATAAAATAGAATGGAATAAAATACTATCAATAAATAAGATAATCATTTCCCAATTTAGCAAATAAAGCAATAAAGCAACATGAAAGTTAATTTCAGAGAAATGGAAACGTAAACATTATATATATATATATACATATTTATATTTTTATTTATTTATTAATATATATATATATATATATACAGGACTGTCTCAGAAAATTAGAATATTGTGATAAAGTTCTTTATTTTCTGTAATGCAATTAAAAAAACAAAAATGTCATGCATTCTGGATTCATTACAAATCAACTGAAATATTGCAAGCCTTTTATTCTTTTAATATTGCTGATTATGGCTTACAGCTTAAGAAAACTCTAAAATCCTATCTCATAAAATTTTAATATTTCCTCAGACCAAGTAAAAAAAGATTTATAACAGCTGAGTGTTTGTCAAGGCTCAGGAAACCCTTGCAGGTGTTTCGAGTTAATTAGACAATTCAAGTGATTTGTTTAATACCCTACTAGTATACTTTTTCATGATATTCTAATATTTAGAGATAGGATATTTGAGTTTTCTTAAGCTGTAAACCATAATCAGCAATAAATCAGAATAAAAGGCTTGCAATATTTCAGTTGATTTGTAATGAATCCAGAATGCATGACATTTTTGTTTTTTTAATTGCATTACAGAAAATAAAGAACTTCATCACAATATTCTAATTTTCTGAGACAGTCCTGTACATATATATTTTTTTATTTTATTTTGTGTTTATTTATATGGAAAATCAGGGTGAAAAACAAAAAAGGACACTTTGTTTATTATAAGCAGTTGAGTGCTTCACAGTATGTATGCCAATAAGACTAAAGCAACAGAATGAGGTTGCAAAGCATTCAGAAAATGGTAAATTAAAAAGTAAACAACATAAAAAATGTGATTTACAGTACAGATCTAAAAGCTGCTCCATGTTCTGGTCACCACCTGATTGTCGATTCTACAATATTAATCCACATAACGCTAATATGAAATCAAATCAATCAATCAATTCTACTTGTTGTATATAGCACATTTCATACAGGTGATCGCAGTTATAAGTGCATCACAGACAACTGACAAGAAAAATGAAAGATAGTGTGTGAAAAGACAAAAAAACAATTCAGCTCGTCAACAACTTAAATATAATTAAAATTAAACGTGTAATTAAATTAAATTGTAAAACATACATAATGTATAAGTAAAATACCTGTAACCCATTCTTAATCATAGCCTCACTTAATAATAAAAAGCCAGTGTAGCAACTTTAACTTGATTAGTATTCTGAAGAGTCTCTGTTTACAGTTACTGTTGACTGTCAATGATTATTTATTTATAATTAAATTAGTCAATTAGTCAAATCGTGAGGAATTTTGTTCACTGGGAAATAATGTGAATACTCTAAACCTCGAAAGAAAATGACAACTGACTGTTTTACAGTTTAATTGATGAATAAACGAGTTATGTGTGTGAAAAAATAAATAAATGTCGTCCATGACGACCTCATCACTTGTTAGAAGGAAAAGTGTGAGCGGTTTAACTGTAAAATGAAAACTAACTCTTTGTTACTTTTGATAATCGTGCCGTACAAAGCCTCCGGCCTGAGCTCCGCGTGGAGGTGAGACGTAATCACGCTTCACGCGGCGTGACGCTCGCAGTCTGACGCCAGCGTTTTGGTTTCACTGTCGACTCTGTTTTCTTTCTCACTCGCGTCCCGTGAATCAGCGAGTCTGCAATCAGCACCTCTGCACGGGGAAGAGCTGATAATTAAAAATGATCACACTCACACTCACACACACACACACACACACACACACACACACACATACATATGCTGTATCCCCCGGCTTCTTGCTCTGAGAAAATTGAAAATTAGTCTTGCTCGCTCAAACTGTGAGAGAGGAATAGAAAACCCACGAGCTTCCAAACGGTGCTTGATGACAGTCGAGATACTAAGATGATCATCGGTATGATAATGAACGCTTTCTCTCTCTCTTTCTTTCTCTCGCTCTCTTTCTTTCTCTCTCTCTCTCTCTGCAGGATCAAGAAGATAAAGGTAGATATCCTCTACATCAGTGACGCCTGCTGGTCAGAATATGTAACTGCAGCTCTGACACCACCGCACCTCTCACCTCCACCCTCGTCTTCCTCCATCCCGCTCTGGGATGGAGGAAGAGGGGCATGAGGGAGAGAGAGAGAGGGTGAACTGATACACACAGTAAAGTAGATTTAAATTAAATGTAAAAAAGAAAATATTTTCCTCTAAGATTTAGTGAAGTAAAAGTACAATGCAGGATAAAATACTTAAGTAAGCTACATACATCTCAGAATTATATTCATGTATAGTACTTGAGTAAATATACTTAGTTACTTGAATTTTTACCGTTCTGTCCTTCATAATTCCCCCAACTCACAAATGTTCCCCTTTTGAATTTCTCCTTTATTAAATGAAGAAAAGTCAAATATTTGATGACCCTCTGGTCAGTTTATGAATGTAATAGAGTAGACGCTTTATAGAAAGCAGTCCAGCATGTTGTCTCTTTGAGGCTTCTGGCCTTCGTCTCTGGTATTGCATGCTGGGAAAAGACTCGGGGGCCTCTGCTCACCTGACCAGGATGAGCGAGTGTATAAAACGGATGGATGGAATGATTTTGTATGTCTGATGTTTTCTGTCATCAGTGTGTGTCAGTGGTTGTGCGACGTAGAAACAATGTAAGTCTTGTGTGTTTTTGCCTCAAACTGTTTGTTTGTTTGTTTGTTTGTTTGTCGCTGACTCTTGACCTGTCTTGTCCTTCCAGAGCTGGTAACCTCTGGCACCAGCGATAGTGAGAGTAGTTCCTGTAAGTCTACCCTCCTCTATCTCTTTCTTTCATTCTTTCTTTTCTTCTCTCTCTCTCTCTTTCTCTCTCTCTTCGTTCTTTGCTCGTTTTTGTTTCGTTTTTATTTGATGTGTGTGTGTTTCTCTGTGTGTGCTCGTGGATGTGTCATGTAGACATGCACATGTATTTATTGTGTGTTATGTGTTCTTGTGTGCGTGTGTGCGTGTGTTTGCGCGTGCGTGTGTGTGTGTGTGTGTGTGTGTGTGTGTGTGTATGTGTGTAATTGACCTTTCTCTGCTTCTCCAGCCAGAGCTGTTGCAGAAGTTCAGTACAAAAGTAGGAAAGGTTTCGGGTGTGTATTGTTGTCAATAATCTCGCCCGCTGTGCCTTTAAATGTGTGAATTTCTCTTCGTCCAATCAGATGGCCAGGAGGAGATCCTTCTCACGTACCAGCTTGTCATGCAGCATGAGGGTCAGTGCTTTTCTTTTGATGTGACTCAGTCTTGGGAAGTGTGGTTACTGAAGCACTCAACAGCATGTGTTACTGTATATAACTATGGAGTGTGTTACTTTGTATGTTTTCAAGCGTTAACTCCACATATTGTGTATCTGTGTGTGTGTGTTGACCTAGTTCTGGTTGTCATATTTATAGTTAATTACACGCGGCCAGTCATCGTGCTCGGGCCAATGAAAGATCGGATCAACGATGACCTCATCTCCGAGTTCCCCGACAAGTTTGGCTCCTGCGTCCCACGTGAGTGTCTCAAGCCTCGCGGACGCACAAAGGATAGCTTCTGCTTGAGATAATTATATATATATATATATATATATATATATATATATATATATATATATAAAAGCTGATCAAAACAGTGAACTAAATGTAAACTTCGTGGCTGCCCAGGCAGAAATTAATTAATTAATTAAATGTAATTAAAATATACAGAAATATTCAATAGTACATTGCAAATATACCATCAAAGGGTTGTACTTCCTGCAAATATATATAAGAAAGTCACGCTTTCACCTATTTAAAAAAAATCACCTTTTAACACACTTTAAAATAATTGAACTGTAGTATCAAGAACAATATTATGAGGAAAATACACTTTAAGTGTAAGTTCTGTGCAATTACTTAAATGTACTTTATTTTCAAACACATTGGTTGTAGATTTCAAAATGTATATGCTCTAAATTAGCATTGAAACAATATATTTAAAGCACATTTGATAAATGCTGACTTTAAATATATACTTTTTTTTGTAATCGGTAAGTAAACTTATTCATGCTATTATTTCTATATATTAATTATAAGTATACTATAATCACAATAATAATATATTTATAATTATTATTACTCTGCTATATTAATGTGCACACTACATACTATTGTCCATTAAAATATGATCAAGGTACTACCAGTATCCTAAAAGCTGAATGAACTTCCCAGATCAAAATCACTTAAAGTATCACTCAAGTACAAAATTAGTTGTTCCAAAATAACACACTTTAAGTATACTTATAATTAGTATGCACAAAATAAATATGATCTTATTGGTGCAATAGCAACAGAGTCATCAGGAAACCTTTATGGCATTGCAGGTTTCTGTAAACCACGATAACGTTGAATTTGGATGTTTCTGAAACAAAAAATATAATTAAGTATGTTTCCATTCAGCCTCATATCACGCTTGCAGAAATGCAAATGTAAAAAAAAAAAAAAAAAAGGTCATTGCTTGTTTTATGACTAATGTGTTTAATGCCACCCAGACACAACGCGGCCGCGGCGAGACTACGAGGTGGACGGCAGAGATTACCACTTCATGTCCTCCAGGGAGCTCATGGAGCAAGAGATCCAGGAGCACAAGTTCATCGAGGCCGGGCAGTACAACGGACACCTGTACGGGACCAGCATCCAGTCGGTCAAAGAAGTCGCCGACAAGGTGAGCCGAGAGAGGGAATGTGAGCAGAGAGGAGGCGCAACACAAAAGAGAAGAACAACTCCAGCCGTGTTTCATGCGTTCATATACATTCGCATATTTGGAAGTGTCACATTTGAAAAGCCAAATAGAAACAGGCACATTTTATAAAAAACTTTTTACAAAATGAGGGGGGGGGGTAATACATTTAAAGCTCACTTGAGGTGAATAGATCTTTTCTGTTTTCTATTTCTCAACATGTATATTATGTATATATTTTTAATTATGTGTAATACATATTTTTTTGAAAACAAAATGTTTTAATGGGGTAATTTTTCATTTGCACACACAACGTGAAGCTCTTTATCTACAGTATGAACTAATTTATTTTAAGCTTGCTTTGAGGTGAATAGATTTGTTTCTGTTTTCTATTTCTCAACATGTATATTATGTAAAAAAATATATTTTTATTTTTATTTTGTATAATACATTTTTTTTTGAAAACATTTGCAATGGGGTCATTTTTCATTTGCACAGACCCCGTGAAGCTGTATCTACAGTATGAAGTAATTTCTCAGTCCCATTTGTATAATTTCATTTATACCACATTTCTACAACCAACAAAAAAAAACATAATACAAAATTTGGTTTTAGACATTTATTTACATGTATCTCCCATTTCACTGATTTTGTGAACCTGAGACCTTTGGCAAACCAATTTCAAACACCAAAACAGTTCGTCCACATGAGTAAAGGTATGTTTTAGACGTATGAAGATCACACATGGGAGAGTCAATTCACTCCAATCTATTGGATGGAAACACACCTAGTTCGTATCTATATTGCTCTCTTTTTTTAAATTCAGAAGTGAGCTTAAAATGAGTTTGACAATAGAATGTAAACACGGTTTTGTGTGTCTCTCCCAGGGTAAACATTGCATACTGGATGTGTCAGGAAATGCGATAAAGCGTCTCCAGTTGGCGAACCTTCATCCCGTCGCTGTCTTCATCAGACCGCGCAATGCCGACAACATACTGTGAGTGACGTGAATATCAACACAGCAATGATCACGAGGAGGTCATGAAGCTCGTATTACTTACTTTTAATGGTTTTTATTACTTACTTTTAATAGTATGTATTACTTACTTCTAATGGTTTTTCTTACTTACTTTTAATGGTTTTTCTTACTTACTTCAAATGGTTTTTATTACTTACTTTTAATAGTATTTATTACTTACTTCTAATGGTTTTATTACTTACTTTTAATAGTATTTATTACTTACTTCTCATGGTTTTTCTTATTTACCTTTAATGGTTTTTATTACTTACTTTTAATAGTATGTATTACTTAATTTTAATGGTTTTTATTACTTACTTTTAATAGTATGTATTACTTCTAATGGTTTTTATTACTTACTTTTAATGGTTTATCTTACTTACTTTTAATAGTATGTATTACTTACTTTTAATGGTTTTTATTACTTACTTTGAATAGTATGTATTACTTACTTTTAATGGTTTTCATAAATTACTTTTAATAGTTTGTATTACTTACTTTTAATGTTTTTTATTACTTACTTTTAATAGTATGTATTACTTACTTTTAATGGTTTTCATTACTTACTTTTAATAGTATGTATTACTTACTTTTAATGGTTTTTATTACTTACTTTTAATAGTATGTATTACTTACTTTTAATGGTTTTCATTAATTACTTTTAATAGTATTTATTACTTACTTCTAATGGTTTTTCTTACTTACTTTTAATGGTTTTTATTACTTACTTTTAATAGTATGTATTACTGACTTTTAATGGTTTTTCTTACTTACTTTTAATGGTTTTTATTACTTACTTTTAATAGTATGTATTACTTACTTTTAATGGTTTTTATTACTTACTTTTAATAGTATGTATTACTTACTTTTAATGGTTTTTATTACTTACTTTTAATAGTATGTATTACTTACTTTTAATGGTTTTTATTACTTACTTTTAATAGTTTTTATTACTTACTTTTAATGGTTTTTATTACTTACTTTTAATGGTTTTTATTACTTACTTTTAATAGTATGTATTACTTACTTTTAATGGTTTTTATTACTTACTTTTAATAGTATGTATTACTTACTTTTAATGGTTTTATTACTTACATTTAATAGTTTTTTCTTACTTACTTTTAATGGTTTTTATTACTTACTTTTAATAGTATGTATTACTTACTTTTAATGGTTTTTATTACTTACTTTTAATAGTATGTATTACTTACTTTTAATGGTTTTTATTACTTACTTTTAATAGTATGTATTACTTACTTTTAATGGTTTTTATTACTTACTTTTAATAGTTTTTTATTACTTACTTTTAATGATTTTCATTACTTACATTTAGAAGTTTGTATTTCTTACTTTTAATGGTTTTTATTACTTACATTTGTGTTGTATTACTTATACTGTTGTAGTGTGTGTGTTATCCTGTTCTGTGTTATTGTTTTATGTTTGTTATTGTCTTATGTTTATTGTTGTTTTATGCTTATTATGGTCTGTCAAGGGATTACAGATGCAAATTAGCTGTGTAGCTACAATCTGGTTCAGAGCATCAAATGGTGACATTTATGTTTTAACTGTACATGGTTCTTTTTAAAAAGAGATAATAATAATAATAAAGAAGGGTTGGGTTTCATGTAAACAGTGTTTTTAAAGTCCCTTAATATGTGTAACTTGTGCTTGTCTCTCCAGAGAGATGAACAAGCGTCTCACTGAGGAGCAGGCGAGGAAGACCTTCGACAGAGCCGTCAAGCTGGAGCAGGAGTTCACAGAGTTCTTCAGCGGTGAGTTACAAAGCACACGACATGTACTCAGACAGTGAATGCACTGAAGATATAACCTTTTTATTGGTGAGCTTCTGAGGTATTGGTATCTGGACCCAAATGCAATCGCACGATTCCAGGGATCTTTTAGCTTTTATTTAAAGCTCTTGGAAACAGCAGGCAGAGTAAAGGTCACACAGAAGGCCGGTCGGTTCACCGGGAGTCGGGCTGGCGGGTTAAACGGGGACTGGAACAAGTGCTGGAGAGTCTGGCATGGAAAGCTGAGAGAGAGAGAACAATCTGTGTCTGGAGGGGAGGAGCCTATAGAGGGACTTGATTAGTGATCAGAAACAGCTGAGTGAACAGGTGAAGGGAGTTAGACTGACGAGGGGGGCGTGGCTGAAACATAGAGCGAGGAGGGGGAGAGTGTTAGGAAGTCTGTGTGTGAAGATCCAACATACACACACTCAAATAAACACATTTTGAACTATAAAGGTTACTCCCCTTTTGAATTTGAGAATATTTTTATTACTTACCTTTAAGAATATGTATTACTTACTTTTTATGGTTTTTATTACTTACTTTAAAAAATATGTATTACTTACTTTTTATGGTTTTTATTACTTACTTTTAATAGTATGTATTATTTACTTTTAATCGTTTTCATTACTTAACTTTAATAGTATGTATTACTTAAATGTAATAGTTTTTAACACCTACTTTTAAAAGTATGTATTACTTTCTTTTAATGGTTTTTATTACTTACTTTTAATACTATGTATTACTTTCTTTTAATGTATTTTGTTGCTTACTAGTTAATAGTATGTATTACTTACTTTTAATGGTTTTATTACTTACTTTTAAAAGTATGTATTACTTACATTTACTAGTTTTTATTACTATAATTATAGTTGTATTACTGCACACGTGGTAGCTGTTACTCCTGGATATTAATTTTTCTCTCTCTCCCCCCCCCCCCCCCCCAGCTATTGTCCACGGCTCGACTCTAGAGGAAGTGTATTCGCAGGTGAAGCAGATAGTTGAGGAGCAGTCTGGTCCTTACATCTGGATTCCCACCAAGGAGGGACTTTGAATAAACACACACACACACACACACTACAAAATCATAGACATCACTCTTTCAACACTTCCTCTAATTTTCTATTATCGGCCTGCTTCCTCTCTCCTCCTCCACCCTATCTCTCTTTCTCGTAAACACACATGACTGCACACACACACACACACACACACACACACATCGATGTACACAAGCACACAAAGTCAGACGAGGCTGGGACGATCTGGGACTGCTACTTCCTGAAGTGGGAGGGGCTAATGTCTGTCCAGCAGCCTATTGGTGGATCTTCCTACGGCTGTGTTCCTTAATGTTTAAGGAGGAGGTTCAAATCAAGGCCACATGTACCATTATCTGATTTGAGTTGATTTATTGTTCTTCTTCTTATTGTTGTTGTTGTCGTTGTTGTTTTCATATTAACGAAGGGTAATGCATTCACGTGTGGGTTTGTAATGATAATATTGTCACCAAGAGGCAGACTTTTGCACGCTGTAGCTTTAAGAGCATGTTTTTGGGACAAAATGTTGATCTTCTTCCCGGTCTGTCTGTCTTTCCTCATGGCATTGCTTCTGTTGAGTCCTTTTCTATCTCTCTTTCATGTCCCACCCTCGAGACAACAGACTGAAGGAACGAGTTTTAAACTTTATAACGTGCCCCAGCATTTTTGGTATCAAGGCCCAGAATGAAATAGTAGTTTAGGCCTTATTTCTCAAAAAAATTTGACTGATGTTATTCTCTAAAAGTGTATCTTAGGACACATTTATCAAGCGTCCTACACATATTTAGAGTAAAGTGGAGGAGTAACGTTTTAGAGCAAGTCATCAGATGATTAATTACACCAAGGAGTAAGAACAGCCAATCAGTGTCGAGCATTTACCGAAAACCCGCCCTGTTAAATTGCACTCAAACGATGTGTTATTCTGCACAAATTTGTCCTTTTTTACTGTTTAAAGTACATTTTATTCGTGTAAAATCTTTAATATCTTCAGTAGAAACTATTGTGAAATTAAAAACGATTTAATATATTTATAATACATTAA
Organism: Pseudoliparis swirei; assembly: GCF_029220125.1. NCBI lineage: Eukaryota > Metazoa > Chordata > Actinopteri > Perciformes > Liparidae > Pseudoliparis > Pseudoliparis swirei. The sequence goes on along the minus strand of NC_079392.1, from coordinate 5,563,787 downwards.
TAAATACTGGTAATAATGCAATCAAAAAGAGAACCAAACAGATAAGTTTGTGCCACATTGATAAGCTGTATGGAAAGTGACAGATACGTTCTTGTTATTTGCACCTTGTTAAACACGGACCAACTAAAACTTCCTTATTCTAAATTAAACATATTGCTTCAAGGTATCGCTCATCTTACCCAATAATATGTTGTTAAATCCCTCTAAAAACACATTTAGGAAGGTAAAAGGGAAAAATTAAAAATACAACATTTTACTTTGAGCAGTTTGACAAATGCAGGCCCAGATATTCTGTTTTAAAAAAACAACATGTATCATCCATGTCTCCTTCAACCAAGGGCTTCTCAGCCTCCCCTCCTCCTCCTCCTCCTCCTCGCTGTCTCACACCTTAATCTCTCTCCTCCCGCACCTTCACCGTGTGACATTAGTCGAGCGCTCCAGCATCAAACGGTGCGTCACCTTCTTCATCGACACCACGTTCATAATCATCAGCACCATCGCCATCGCCATCGCCATCGTTCGATAGCTTTCCTCCACACTGCTGCTCTGATGAAGGGCTGGTTTCTCAAAGCATCTTGACAGAGTTGACCCCGCCCCCGTGTTTCAGGTATCTGGATGTGTTACAGACATTCACTTTTTCTTTCTTTCAGCTGTCAGTGATTATTATGGTGGTTTTGAAAGAGCTAACGAGGTCAGGGAACTCTTTATGCTCATTGGTTGTGTAGTTAAAGACATCAGGTAAAACTCTGGTAAACGCTGCTACCACGACCCACTGATCAACTGGTTTGGCGTATTTATTTTTTCGACATATTTTTCCTCAAGCTGGATTTATGAGTTTCGGGCCTTCAGTTCCGGTGTGCATGAAGAACGCCCGACACTCGCTCCGCCTGTGACCTTCGTGCTCCGTACGTCTCTATAACTCTACGACACAGGCACGTGGCGGACAATCAACGCGTTATCGTCTTACCTGTCGTCCTGCGAGGGTTGTGTCATCAAAGGTGTTTTCATGATCACATGACGCTTCTTTATTATAAATCATCCGTTTCCCCGCTTTACAGGCCCTAATGTGACTTTATATTACGAAGCAGCCTGCTGACGCCGGGTAGCCGGGTCAGTCACATGACCCCCGCTTTGCAAATCAAACCTCGTGACATAAACGCTGATGGACATTCGGCAGGGTCAGCTGTGGGGAAAAAATATAATTTAATGTCAATTCAGCAATAAAGAAAAGTAGGGAGTGTTGAAATAAAATAAAATAAACTATTTTAATGTGAGCAAACTTTTATCTTTATCTTATCTTTAGCTTTCTGAGTGTTCTGTGACAAAAACACCTTTGGAAATGCAAACTTCTGCAACAGGTGAGACGATTACGATTTGGCTTTTTTCCCCTTAAAGCGACTATAATCGATATTTTTTTATAAAAGCGATGTATCAAATGACAATGTGAAAAACAGTGTGATAATGTGAACAGATAACTATCAGCTCCCTTTCTGCTCTTATGGAACTTTACAGTGAGTTTCATTTCGTTGTGTAATCCATCCGGTCCACAACGTCACTTGTTTTTAAGTTCACCCTCAACCGCTCTCATGGCGTCATTTTTTTTAGAAGCTGCGATCAGCCGTTTTCAGTGAGAAAATACATATGAAAGACAGATAAAGATATAGAGACGATAGCTGGTGGAGCATTTAGCAGTTTAAGGAGACAGATATTTCCCTCGGGAGGCGGTGGAGACCAAAACCAGAGCTAAAAGATGAACGGCGTTTACCTGAAACATGACGATGACCTCTATTGACGTAACATTTGGAATATCAAGATGCTTTTGGTCACGAAGCTCCTGCGGAACTTGTCAGTTTCCCACTTCCCATCTCCACCCTCAACCCCCCCCCCCCCACCCCACCCCCCCAGGGCGACTCCTCCAAGCTGACTGGAGACCCAGAGACGTACAGACGGGCCGTTCTGGCAACAGGAGTAGCTCTTAGATCCGAGTCATAAATATTTTAGACCACGTGTGTTTTCCAAAAAGCTTTAATATATCCTCACAGAATGTGCGGCTGAATTACTTCTCTCCGACTGTAACTGCTCGATGAATCCAGTGAATCAGTGTTGACAGAACTGGACTCGCCGTGTGACTCTGGCTGTGTGTTGTAGACCATATGCCACCGTCTGATAGAGTAAAGCACCGATGCAAAGAATATATATATATATATTAAAGAGATGGATCTATATCTAATATTATAATATGTATCCCTGCTCTAACTGCCTATTTTGGTACAAACCAAATAAAAGTCTTTATCGAGATGTATTGAAATTCCTCGACCGATGACCAGAGATGATTATTGTGGGTTTTTTGCATTTTGGAATGGGAATCAGAATCAGAATCAGCTTTAATGGCCATGTAGGTTTGCACATACATGGAATTTGACTCCGGTTACACTTTGCTCTTCCGTACTTATACACACACACAATATACAATAAGCGGGATAAATATAAAAAAATCAATTTGCATATGATATAAAAAGCTGTACATATGAATATATTCTGCTTTATTTTCACCTCTACTGCAGGTTTGTCGTGGTCTATTTTGATTTTTCCCTTTAGCAGAGACAACCAGCTTCTTACTGGTGACTCTGGGAAGGTTTTAGTTGTTAAGTTGTAATGAAAATACACCTCAATTATTCAAAATATTAATCTCCGACATCCATTCTCGAATATGCATAGACATCTTTCACATACCTCGCACGCGGCTGTCTCGCCTCATTCAATCGATCGAGGTCCAAAGTTGACATCATCAATCTCTCCTTGAGTTCATCCGGTTCCCCGAGTTATATTCACAATAAAATGGTAATAAGAGGAGAATCTCCTGCTGTAATCTACAGAGCAGAAGGAGATACAGGACTGTCTCAGAAAATTAGAATATTGTGATAAAGTTCTTTATTTTCTGTAATGCAATTAAAAAAACAAAAATGTCATGCATTCTGGATTCATTACAAATCAACTGAAATATTGCAAGCCTTTTATTCTTTTAATATTGCTGATTATGGCTTACAGCTTTAAAAAACTCTAAAATCCTATCTCATAAAATTTTAATATTTCCTCAGACCAAGTAAAAAAAAAGATTTATAACAGCTGAGTGTTTGTCAAGGCTCAGGAAACCCTTGCAGGTGTTTCCAGTTAATTAGACAATTCAAGTGATTTGTTTAATACCCTACTAGTATACTTTTTCATGATATTCTAATATTTAGAGATAGGATATTTGAGTTTTCTTAAGCTCTAAGTCATAATCAGCAATATTAAAAGAATAAAAGGCTTGCAATATTTCAGTTGATTTGTAATGAATCCAGAATGCATGACATTTTTGTTTTTTGAATTGCATTACAGAAAATAAAGAACTTCATCACAATATTCTAATTTTCTGAGACAGTCCTGTATATAAAACATTAATCATTAAAAGAAATTGGCAAGAAATCCACCTCATGTGAAAAGAACGTTGCACCGATTGAACCAATAATTGTAAAGGTTTTAAAGATGTCTTTATAGAGAACGGTTGATTGTGAGGAACAGCTGTTTAAACATTGACATGAGAAGCGAATGGATTATTTACATATTAATGTACAGTGTGATGCAGATAACGAGTTTTTGATTCAAGATGAAAAAGTCGGGTTATTTTTGAGAAGTGGGAATAGCAGCGACCTGACACGTCAGGTGTCCTCCTCACTTGTGAGAGTTGAACTCCCCAAATAACTAAAGCATCAAGTTTATGCAGCCAAATGTGCTGCCTAACAATAACTGTATTACCTTATGCCATCTTATTTATTATTATATTATTATATTATTCCATTCCATTATCCATACCGCTTATCCTCAATAGGGTCGCGTATTATTATTATTATTATTAATTATATTGATTATTATTAATATTATATTATGATATTATATTATTATTTATATTATTATATTATTATTAATTATATTATATTCATTATATTGTATTATTATTATTATTATTATTATATTGTTATTATTATTATTGATTATTATTCATTATTTCATTTAAAGGTTGAAGCACCACAGGTGTTGCCTTCATAATTAATTCAAGGCCTAAAACCATTTTTTAAAAACTTTATTATTCTTATCACTGTTTTGGTAAATGTCCATTAATCACAGCAATTCCATGTTTTTTTATGATTAGGCTTCCTTCCTGTGTTTCACTAAAGATATTTTGTGTTATCATAATCACACATATTTGATATGAAGCAGCTTCGTGCTAACTGCTAAGACAACCCAATGAGGTTGAGTTCTGCATCTTTGTTGAAGAGAGTTTACATTTCATTGTGAAATATGATATACCGCTTCATACCCGTGAAGAAAAGTACACGCGTGGGATTTATTGTACACAATATACTTTTGGATAACTTCAAAAATAAGTATTGGTTCTAGGAAGTATTTAGATGCTTTAATTAATAGTGCCGAGTGAGTCCTGTCATACTGAAATATTACAAAGTGTCACAAAGTGCAGTACAGTAGTCAATTCAAACTATTTGGCAATAACAGGGGCCAAAACATGTTAACAGTTAAAAGAACAAAGTACAATACACTGTAAAAGATGATGCAATAAAGAACACAATAAAACAAATTTGAAAATTAAATAAAGAAGATAAAAAGCAGGCCATAGAATATGTAATTTAACTAAATGCCAGGGTAAACATGTGTGTTTAGAGATGGAGTTTAAATGATATTATTGAATCTGAAAACCTTTCGGGGTGCAGGCAGAGCGTTCCACAGCTTTTGGTCACGAGAAGTGACGTGTATGGTCTCGTTAGCTTTCAGCAATGCACACGGAAAAACATTTATGATCTTGTTATTGAGCAAGGCACACAAGATAAACAGTACGAGCACAGTGGAGCTTTGCCAACTGTCAATGGAGCTATTTATTTATCATTTCCCGGTGCGGTATAGATAACAATGCTTTGTAATGCATAAGCTGTCAAACGTTATGTAAAATCTTACTAAATTAACGAGTATATAACTATCTATCTAAATGTGCATTAAAGTGGGTATAAACTAGAGCCCTGTTGATACTGTGGCACCATGAACCAACACCAGTGCCTCTGATGTCACTAGTAGAGGGGCAAAAAATGCCCCCATAATGTCCTCTAATAATTCTGATAATTTAATAGCTTTTTGTTTGTGTTCTTTGTTGTGTGTGTCCTATCTGTATTACCTGCATCAGGTAGTTACACACACAAAAAATCAATAAATATATATTTTTTTATTTAAAACAAAACAAATGAATGAGTTATAATTGTTAATAGTTGTTAAAAAAAATATTTAAAAAATAGCCACAAAGAAATTAAAAATAAATTTGAATGTAATTGTCTGATTTATGTTTTCTGTTTGTAAAAAAAAAAATCTAAGAAAACACTGACTGTAGACTACTGCCTAAAAGTCTTATTATTGCAATTGTTATGACAATTGCTCATATACTGTAATTCTAAAGAAGTATATTTATTATTTTTGAACAAAAGGTTAAATGTTATTTCACAAGTTTAAAAAAGTGCCCCCAATTTCTTTTTAAATGCCCCGGATTTCAGTCAGTGGGGGCAAAAATTGGCCCCTAAAAAATATGTAAATGTCCTACCCTGACTCCCATAATAACCACTTCATAATCAACAGACTCAATTCACATCTGGGAATAACTGACAATGATTATTCACACGACACACTTCTAAAAGAGACACGCGGTCCACGTTAGAGCGATGACAAACAAGTAAACAGAGCGTGTTGTTCTGTGTCGTTGCGCTCAGCAGCCAGGGGGAGGAGTCAGTGACCAACGCCCCCCCCCCCCCCCCCCCCATCAGTGGAAAAGCACCACACAGAAGAGCATAGGTGGAGCCCTCTGACTGTAAAAGAGCTCTCTGTCCAGACTTTGGCCTGCAGCCAGGCGGCGGAGAGACGTGTCCCATCAAGGAGGCACACTTCATAAACCAGGAGTTCAAATAGCTGAGAGTCTTATGACCCGTTGTAGAGTTATAAATCATTAAATATATATATATATATACAGCCTCCTCTGAGCTTCGCACCAGGACTTTAGGCTGAGTCTTGAAGATAGAAGCTGGACTTTGACTCAAGAGTCATCATATAAAGTCAAGGGGACGGAGGTTATTTGACCCAATCGAGAGAGAGAGAGAGAGAGAGAGACTGCAGCCATGGCCATGTGGAGGACAACCGGAGCTCTGCTGCTAATCCTACAAACAGGTAAGAGAGTTATGTATTCGCTTAACTTACAGCACATGTGTCCTTCAGCAGCAAAGAAACAAACAAATAAACACAAATACAGAATACATGACGGGAATTTTTTAAACCAGCATCGTGATAACTCTTAATATTATAGCTTGATCATGTTGACCATATTGTTTTGTTACATTTGACCTCAAATTATTGTTTATTTATGATTGTATTTAACAAGAAAGCACAAATGATATGTGTACGGTATCCTATTCATCAACTATACTCATTCATCTACTCGTGGCCGCACGACACAAGTTGCATACAATCAATCAATCAATAAATCAATCACACTTTTATTTCTGACTCAAGGTCCAGATAGTACAAAACATTAAATAGAATAAAATACATACAACATCACAAGTAAAATACATAGAACTACGAATGCTCGATGAATAGACAGCTGTACCTACGTCTCTCCACAGCTGGGACTAAACTTTATGTTTGATAAAAAAACAAAATTTTTTTTTTCATTCATTTAACTAACCATATAGATATATACATACATTATATTAAAAAAAACAAAGTATATGAACCGCCGCAGCCACAAACATTTCACTGGCACGACTCCATCTCGGTCTCTTCAGTAATATTCTCACGACATCATTATAAGCTCCTTGAAGTCTCTGTACGCTTGATTTTCGGGAGTTAGACCACACGTGTGTGGAGAGGTGTGCAAAAAGCTCTAAATAGAGACGTCTTCACTCCATCTGAACACTTTCTAAACCTGCGTTCATACGAGCTGTTCAAAGTTCAGGTGCTCTTCTTAGTTTGTTTCATTTGGATATGATTTTATCAAACTCGCTCCAGTATTTCTCAAGAGATAAAAATCAACATGTGAAAAGCATCATGGGTGGGGATCATCATCATCATCATCATCATCATCATGGTGAATGATCGATGCAGATGTTACAGTTGAAATAGCAAAATACAGTCGTTGGGACACTCGAAATGTGTTTGTTTGTATTTTATTCAGTCAATCAAATCAAATACAATACAATATTATCCTATATAATATACAAAAGAGAAAGACTGAAAAGGTATAGGTAGAAGCAAAAAATGCTTATAAATTCCTATCCTAAATTGAAATCAAAATAAATCAGAAAATTAATATAAAATAAAGAAGAAAATAAAACAACAAAACAACAACAAAAAACAAAATAAAAAACAAAATATATTTATATATACTACCACATACATCTTCCATATTAATACGTTTTTAATTACATTTATAACTCAAGAATTGTTTTATAAATACTTCCCTTGAAAACCAAAAAGGAGTTCACCAGTCTTACATCCATTTCAACATTCTTCCATAATTGGACTCCTACAACAGAAATACATCTTCTTTTAATCCCTTTTTTAGCCTTTTGTACCGTGAACTTACAAACATCTCTCAAATCATATTTACACTCATGGATTGAAAATAAACTTTGGACACAGTCTGGCAGTGACTGGAAATGTGTCTGGAAATGACACGATGTGTTCATGAACCATTTGATGGAATGGTTTTATTAAGTGAATGTGTGAATGTGTGCGTGTGTGCGTGTGTGTGTGTGCGTGTGTGTGTCTCTCTCTCTCTCTCAGTGTCGAGCCAGGGCCGCATCCGATGGTGCACCACCTCAGATGCAGAGCACAGGAAGTGTCTGGCCATGTCTCAGGCCTTCGCCGCCGTCTCCATCCGTCCAACGCTCGGCTGCGTCAACGGCGTGACGGTGGAGGGCTGCGTTCAGAAACTACAGGTCAGATTTTTTGACAACGGGAACTTATTGGAATAAAATCGTGTCTGTCAACGTGTTTATATAACTGTCAATGAGTCATCTATCGAATCCGTCCAGTCACATTACTGTAAAAGGTTATAAGATACTTTGAGGGGCCGAACACTCAATCAATAAAGCAGCAAATGATAAGGCAGGCACGTTATATATATATATGGTATGTTGCTATACATTTCTAGAAATACAGTGATACAGTTATATGACCAGGGGTGCGCATAACTTTTTCAGTGAGTTACTCAGGTGAGTACCGGGAGATGGTGTTTGGTACTGACTCCAGATGTAGCGTCAGCTTTTGTGACGTCCACCTACGGGGGGAGGGGGGGGGGGAGTGCTTGTGAGAGTGTGCTCACCTGTGTGCGCGCATCACGGCTGAGCGATGCGCGCACCGGCATCGGAGCTCTGCCTCGCGCGAGCCGAGAAGAGTTGTTGAGGTTGGGGTGGGGGGTGACAGAGTGACAGAGTGACATGTTGCTGGTTAGAGACGATCAATATCAGATCGGTCAAGTACGCAAAGGCGCGAAGTAACACAAGTGGCATTACGCATTGTTGATTATTTTCGCGCATGCGTACCTGCGTACCATTTATGTGCACCCATGCTCATACCAACAAAATTACTTGGTTAGTAACTGTATTTGTTTTTAATAGAGGTTTAGAGTGAACCTCGCTACTGTATTACTTTTTTCCCTTATTTGTATTAGTATTAACTTCTTTTTACTTGTTTATTACTTTTTAACTTGTATAACTTTTTTATAACTTTTTTAATTTCTTTAAAAAAATTCTGATTTATTAATTTGTATTACTTTTTAAACTTGTATATTACTTTTTAACTTTTCTAACTTTTTAATTTTGTATAACTTTTTATAACTTCTATAATTAAAAAAAAAATGTTATATAACTTTTACTTTTGATTACTTTTGTATTGCTTTATTCATTTGTATTACTTTTTGAAACTTTTTTATAACTTTTAAACTTTTTATAACTTTTAACTTTTTAATAACTTTTTAACTTTGTATAACTTTTTATAACTTTTTGTAACTTTTTTATAACTTAACTTTTTATAACTTTTTTATAACTTTTTTATAACTTTTTGTAACTTATTTATAACTTTTTTATAACTTTATAACTTTTTTATAACGTTTTAACTTTTTATAACTTTTTAATAACTTTTTAATAACTTTTTATAACTTTTGTAAAACTTTTTTATAACTATTTAACTTTTTATAACTTTTGTAAAACTTTGTAACTTTTCATAACTTTTTTATTACTTTTTAACTTTGTATTATAAATATTTAACTTTTTTATTACTTTTAAACTTTGTATTACTTTTTCATTACTTTTGTACTTGCCATTACTTTTGTACTTTTTTATTACGTTAGTACTTTTATTACTTTTTTACTTTTTCATTACTTTTGTATTCTTTATTACTTTTGTACTTTTTTATTACTTTTGTACTTTTTATTACTTTGGTACTTTGTAATTACTTTTGTACTTTTTATTACTTTTTCATTACTTTTGTACTTTTTATTACTTTTTTATTACTTTTTACTTTGTTATTACTTTTGTACTTTTCATTATTTTTATACTTTTTGTATTTTTTAAATACCGTTTATTAATTTTACTTTCTAATTACTTTTTATATATTTTTTCTTTTTTCTTCTTCTTTTTATTACCTTTTTACTTTTCATTACTTTATTCATTTGTATTATTTGACAGTGATATTGATCCAATAACAGTGATATTGTTCCAGTTCCAGCACTCAAAAAACGATTCAAGCCCTTCTTAGAGGTGACACATTTAAATTGCTTGTGAGAGTGTGCTCACCTGTGTACGCGCCGGCATAGAAGCTCTGCCGCACGCGAGCCGAGAAGAGTTGTTGAGGGGGTGGGGGGGGGGGGGGGGGGGGGTGACAGAGTGACAGAGTAACATGGTTAGAGACGATCAATATCAGATCGGTCAAGCACGAAAAGGCGCGAAGTAACACAAGTGGCATTACGCATTGTTGATTATTTTCGCGCATGCGTACCTGCGTACCAGTTATGTGCACCCCTGTATATGACAGCGAAATGCACACTGGGCTGTTTATCAAAAGTATCAACTAGAAGATTTCTGATCTGAAAACAGGGCTTCCTAGTTATTTAACCTGAAATATGAGCAAAACGTGTGAATTATGCATTGAACTAACAAGTTCAAACAGTCATAAAGTAATCATGTGGATGTATGCCTGGCAATGCAGTTTAGTTAATTTATTTAGACTTTCATGCTCTTGTTTTGAAAGGAAGATATGGTAGTTGTGTTTGATAATGTCTTCTCCTCTATGCTTTATTTGTCAGAAAATGCGCCATAGCTGTGTGTGAGAGTCTTTTAACAACGGGGCTCTTAATATTGAAGGTAAAGGGGGGAATCTCCGTGATATTTACAACATCGTTAATCTTTTTGTTTTGCCGTATCCATGCAGAAAAAAGAAGCAGATGCCGTGTCCATGTACGGCACTGACGTCTACACCCTGGGGAAGACGACGTCCTTCAAGATGGCGGGCAGTGAATCAAAAGCTGATGGTAAGATGTGTTTGTTTTCTTCTGAAAGAGGGATTAAAAAAAACTGAAACAGGTGTGAAAGATATTTTATTCGAGTTAAACTTTTGCTGCTTATTCGAATTATCAAATTAAAAGGGCATGCTACCTCGTTCAGTAGAGCTGTTTTAATGTTTAAAAGAAATAGTTTTACATTTTTGGGAATTATGCATATTTTCTTGAATAGTTTCTGCAACTATAAGTTATATTTGAATCATCTTTGTATTATGATAAAGGTTAATCTAATTTTGGATAATCTATTTTGGCAAATTTGGGGATATATTTTGGAATATTGGAGTGGCAACCCTAAACCTCCAGCATACCACGTTACATATGAACGTTATCTGTGCACGCCGATGCTAATAAAGATCAGAGTTGGAGTGGCATGTTGAGGCTGAATCTACCCCATTCGCCTATATTTATCTGTCATTTGAAAAGTTATCTTGTAACTATAAAACCCATTTCATTTAAATTAACTAGGTATTAATTCCATAAAAATACGACTGTTGTTGCTTCGTTATGAAAAATCGATCAATGAGACCTCTGTCAAAGAAAACTCCATAACCCACTAGTTGACCATTATTTGACCAGCTTTGTATTGAAGGACAATGCCTTTAGAAAGAGTGCAGTACTAGTATTCATCCACTAGATGGAGACATAATAGGGTGTCCTTTAATCAGAGGATCTGCGGTTCATACCCCGGCTTCTCTAGTCCATGTCGATGTGTCCTTGTGTAAGACACATAAGCAAAAATTGTCTTATTCTGTTGGAAACTGTCGAGTCTCCATGATGACATATCATGTGTGCAGTAGCACAAGTTGATTGGTGTCGGCATTGTATTTTGTTACGGATGTATATGTCGATACATATAACATGTCCTTATTTCGTATTTGTTGTCTGCTCTTTATTCTCTTAGACGTTGATCTCAGAGCAACAATGGCAAAATACTCTTACTGTCATATGTCTTTTAACACTTGTGCTGTTGTTGCCTCAGATACCGGTGCTTCCTACTACGCAGTTGCTGTGGTGAAGAAAGCAAATCATGCCATAAACATCACCAACCTGGCTGGAAAAAAGAGCTGCCACACCGGTAAAGGCCGGACAGCTGGCTGGAATATGCCTTTAGGATATCTCATTGACCAGGGCTACATGTCTGTGATGGGCTGCAACATCCCCGAGGGTAGGAAACACGCACTATACATACATATACATGCATAGATTAATATGCAAAAAGATTGAGAGACGTGTTTGTGTGGTCAGGCGTGGCAAATTTCTTCAATGCCAGCTGTATTCCCGGAGCGAACGAGGCGGGCGACCCCGCGTCTCTGTGCCAGCTGTGCGTCGGAGATGAGGATGGAACGCACAAATGTGAAATGAGCAACAAAGAGAGATACTTCAGCTACGAAGGAGCGTTCAGGTAACACATGGAAGTTACAGTTCTGAGGAACTGTGTATGGAAAGTGCATGTCCTTTGAGTTCACTCCTCCAAGACATATCTAAAGTCTCCTTCCTTTTACTCTATTACCAGTATGTATTCATGTTTGTATTATTGTGTAATAATAAGACATTTATATTATCAGGGCTGTTTTAGGACACAAAACAAGGAAGAACATGGTTAACGTTCAATTGATTGAGCAGTTGAGCTAAATGCCAACGCTAGCATGCCCAACACATAAAAACATAACATGCTCATGTTTAGCATGTATAATATCAACCATATTTAACATCCTAGTTGTTTTTACCTTCGCATTGAAAATGCGGAAGGTAATGTTTTGATCGCCGTGTATTTATTTATTTATTTGTATGCGTGTTATTCGCATAAGTAAAAAAGTATTAAACCGAATCGCATGAAATTTGGTGGGATGATTGGTTATTATGCGGGGAGCATTTGATTAGATTTTGGGATCGATCGGGTCAAAAGTCAAGGTCATGAAAAAGGTCAAAATCTTCTTGAATCGCATGAAATTTGGTGGGATGATTGGTTATTATCCGGGGACCATTTGATTAGATTTTTGGATCGATCGGATCAAAGGTCATGGTCAAGGTCATGAAAAGGTCAACATCTTCTTTTTACCATAGCGTGGTCAATTTTTATCCAATTGGCATGCAACTAATGCCAAAATGTTCATAATTCAATGCCCAATCTTGTGATATGCGAAGGTATGCGCTCTACCGAGTGCCCATTCTAGTTTAGCACATGTAACGTCTTAGTTTAACATGTTAGCATGTTAAATATGCTCAACAACAACATAAAATCCTCCTGTTTAGCAGGTATAATATTTAACATCCTAGTCTAGCATGTTAGCATGCTAACATTGGCCGTCAGTAGCGGAAAGGTGAGGGGACCTTTTAGGAGTCACGGTCCAGAGACCACGAACATGTCATGACAACCCATTTAATAGTTAGCTCAACAGAAAATTGGACCCAAACAGCTGACAAACATGATTTACAAGTACCTTGCACCCCCTTAATTCCAAATGTATTGTTGTGTCATCTCTGTAGGTGTATGGCTGAAGGTGCAGGAGAGGTGGCCTTCATCAAACACACGACTGTCGGGGAAAACACCGATGGTAAATTCTTAGTTGGTTAGCTCGATACTAATTAGTTGGTTGTTGCGGCCACATTGTCGTTAGCTAATAAGTCATCTTTTCGCCAGGTGTCGGTCCACCAGACGGACTGCTGTCAGCGGACTACGAGCTCTTGTGTCGTGACGGCACCAGAGATTCCGTCTCCAACTGGAGAACATGCCATCTGGTTCGCATCCCGTTTCGTGGGATTGTTGTCGGCACTGACATCACTTCTTCTTTGGTGTTCGGCATGCTGAAGGAGGGGCTGGTACGTCCAGATCCACACTGTGGTAACACCCACAGACACAGGACTGCTACCAAATACATCTTCACACGCAGTGAAGCAATCACACTTGCATGAAACCACATCGCCGTGATTCTATCGAATGAGAGTGCAACTTCCTGTGTGCAGGAGAAGTCTGGCTTCAACATGTTTTCGTCAACGGCTTTCGGCGGAGAAAATCTACTCTTCTCTGACTCAACCACCCAATTTCAACCGGCTAATTCAGAGGACCCCAAAAAGTGGATGGGTCACTTCTATTATAACGCTCTGAGAGCCATGGACTGCAAACGCGAAGGTGACATTTCAACTGGGCTATGCCTACCTGGCTTACCGATCAATCGATCTTTCTTTCCTTTTTTATTATTTTTTACGACTCACCCATTTATCCACAACTATCCCAGATATGCTGCGGTGGTGTGTGTTGTCCGGTGGCGAGCAGCAGAAGTGTGGCGACATGAGCACGAGCTTCAAACGTAAAGGTCTGACTCCAATCATCAATTGTGTCTACGGGGAGTCGGTGACGGACTGCATGAACAAAATCAAGGTAACAAATGATGCCATTAAACACCAGAGTCTGATGGAGACTGTGTTTGTGTTCGACTCATGCCAATTCTATTCAAATCATTGTGACATAAATACTTTTTTAAAGTGCTAGATAGGAGATTTTGAAGCATTTCGATTGTTTCATAATGGCTCTCAACATGGCGGAGGAGATGCTAACATTGCTAACTGGGGAGAAAGAGCTGGCAGAGTGTATCTGATTATATTTGTCACGAGCATTTTGGAGATTGATCATCGCTAAGATTTGCTAATTAAAGATGTGTGATGTGTGTACAGAACAGGAGATTTAAAATGAACTTGTTTGTGGAGTCTGGTCGATAAACGGAAACAGCAACACTGATTTTAGGCTAAACCAGAAGAGTGGACCTGACTCATAGTACTTGGACTGGAATCAGACTTTTGATTTAAAAAAATTAAAAAGCAAGCAGGAGAGAAAGATGCATTTCTCAGTGCAGACCAGCAGCTAATGGACAATGTCTCATATTTTCCAGGTTCACCATCTTAATTTAGCTTAATAACATGTTCATAGTTGCTAATTAGCACTAAACTCAAAGTGCAGCTGAGGGTGACGAGAATAGCATGTCCTTTGAAGGTGTTTTGTCATAAACCAAAGTATTCACATTTCTAGATGAAAGGTCAGGGAATGACCAACATGGTTCATTCTGAGAGGAGCATAATTGTGTGGACCACATTTCACTATTATTAATGGACTAGTTGTTGACATATTTCCCTCTGGAACAGTCATGCAATCCATACAGCATACCTGTTAATTTGATTTCTCTGTTAAAATAAATAAATTTGAAAGGGCAAAGATATGACTTCTTTAGAACTTGAATCCTAAACTTTAGGACTTGGACTTGACCCGAGACTTTATGGCTAAGACAGTGATATTGGTCATGCTGACATATCCATCAGGCTCCAAAAAAAAAAGTAAACTGTCATCAATGAATAGAAAGTCCAACTGATGTCCCGCAATCACAGTGTTTTCCTGCAACTTTTTCAATTGTGTGTAGAACAACGAGGCCGATGCCGTCACTCTGGATGGAGGTTACATCTACTCAGCAGGCAAAGACTACGGCTTGGTCCCGGCTACCGGCGAGAGCTACACCGGTAAAGACACAAACACCCAGAGACTCACGCACACACACATTCTTGTTTCTCACAACGTACACTACCGTTCAAAAGTTTGGGGTCACCCAGACAATTTTGTGTCTTCCATGAAAAATCACACTTTTATTCATCAAATGAATATAAAATGTAGTCAAGACATTGACAAGGTTAGAAATAATGATTAATATTTGAAGTATTAATTTTGTTCTTCAAACTTCAAGCTCAAAGGAAGGCCAGTTGTATAGCTTATATCACCAGCATAACTGTTTTCAGCTGTGCTAACATAATTGCACAAGGGTTTTCTAATCAGACATTAGTCTTCTAAGGCGATTAGCAAACACAATGTACCATTAGAACACTGGAGTGATAGTTGATGGAAATGGGCCTCTATACACCTCTGGAGATATTTCATTAGAAACCAGACGTTTCCACCTAGAATAGTCATTTACCACATTAACAATGTAGAGAGTGTATTTCTGATTAATGTTATCTTTATTGAAAAAACAGTGCTTTTCTTTGAAAAATAAAGACATTTCTAAGTGACCCCAAACTTTTGAACGGTAGTGTATATACATGTTGTTGTTGTTGTTGTTTGTTCTCCAGACGACCGCGATGGCTCCATGTACTATGCAGTCGCGGTGGTGAAGAAGAGCAGTCTTGACATCCGTAACCTCGACAACCTGCGCGGCCGTCGCTCCTGTCACACCGGATACGGTCGCACCGCCGGCTGGAACGTTCCCGTGGCGACGCTGATGGATAAAGGCCTGATCAGCCCTCAGCAATGTCAGATACCCCAAGGTCAGTGTGTGTGTGTGTGTGTGTGTGTGTGTGTGTGTGGGGGGGGGGGGGGTTGATGCTTTTCCTCCCAGTTTTGAGTTTTTTAAATATATTGCTGTGTTTCCCATGACCCTTAGCGGTGGGAGGGTTCTTCAAGCAGAGCTGCGTACCCGGTGCCAATCAGCCTGGTTTCCCCGGCAACCTGTGTGAGGTTTGCGTCGGCGACATAACGGGACAGAACAAATGTGAGAAGGGAAAAGACCTGTACGATGGATACGACGGTGCCTTCAGGTAACATCCCACACCCCAGGCACCACACCGGCATGTTTCACTCAAGTTGTGTCCATTCAAATTGTATTTTGATGACAACGATATTACTGAACATAGGAACACATAGGAACACATAGGAACACACATATTTAGGGTTTGACCGGATTCAAGTTCAGAGGCACGGAAAAAAAAGGCGTATAAAATTAGAAACGCTTTGTTACTGTTTTTTTGTTACTAATAGTCAATTTATGTAAGATTCATATATATATATATATTAGAAATTATATATATATATCATCTCCAGCCAGATCCGCGTTAAATTGAACAACATTAATAATCCTTGCACCACTTCTATACTTTATATTTACTTACATACACTGTATACACTTTTCATTGTCCTTATTATTTAAATGTCCTGCTCTGCTATTTTATTGTATTATATATATATATATACAGTGTATATATATAGTTATGTATTATATATATATTATATGTATTATATATTATATGTATTATATACAGGACTGTCTCAGAAAATTAGAATATTGTGATAAAGTTCTGTATTTTCTGTAATGCAATTAAAAAAACAAAAATGTCATGCATTCTGGATTCATTACAAATCAACTGAAATATTGCAAGCCTTTTATTCTTTTAATATTGCTGATTATGGCTTACAGCTTAAGAAAACTCTAAAATCCTATCTCATAAAATGTTAATATTTCCTCAGACCAAGTAAAAAAAAAGATTTATAACAGCTGAGTGTTTGTCAAGGCTCAGGAAACCCTTGCAGGTGTTTCGAGTTAATTAGACAATTCAAGTGATTTGTTTAATACCCTACTAGTATACTTTTTCATGATATTCTAATATTTAGAGATAGGATATTTGAGTTTTCTTAAGCTGTAAGCCATAATCAGCAATATTAAAAGAATAAAAGGCTTGCAATATTTCAGTTGATTTGTAATAAATCCAGAATGCATGACATTTTTGTTTTTTGAATTGCATTACAGAAAATAAAGAACTTCATCACAATATTCAAATTTTCTGAGACAGTCCTGTATATATTATATTATTATTATATTATATATATATATATTATATGTATTATATATATATATATATATATATATATATATATATATGTCTATTCAGGTGTCTCGCAAAAGGAGATGGAGATGTGGCTTTCGTCAAACACTCTACTGTCTTCCAAAACACCGATGGTATGAAAAATAACTCCAAGATACAAGATGTTCACCTTTTTAAGGGTCTCATCATTTTAATTAAACCACCTGACTGTGTGTGTGTGTGTGTGTGTGTGTGTGTGTGTGTGTGTGTGTGTGTGTGTGTTCAGGTAACTCTGGTGAATCATGGGCTGTGGATCTCCGGTCTTCAGACTTCCAGCTGCTGTGTTCTCAGGACACTAAAGCAGAGGTCACACAGTTCAGACACTGCAACCTGGCTAGAGTCCCCTCCCATGCCGTAATGGTACGGCCCGACACCAACATCCACGCTATCTATGGACTCCTGGACCGCGCACAGGTACGACGTCCACGCTCTTACACACTATAACTCACGCACACAGATACTTATTGACCACATGTCCACCAATTAAAAGCAGAAAGTGTTTCTTAAATTGATAATAAACTTGTGTTGAGCAGCCAACTCTCAACTATCTGAGTATAAGACACACTACAACAGTATATGTGGTAAGAAGAACACAAAATACACACAATGCGAAGCTACAGTATAGCACATTAAAAGTAAGTAATACATACTATTAAAAGTAAGTAAGAAAAACCATTAAAAGTAAGTAAGAAAAAACATTAAAAGTAAAACAATTAAAAGTAAGTAATAGATACTATTAAAAGTAAGTTATAAAAACCATTAAAAGTAAGTAATAAAAACAATTAAAAGTAAGTAATAAAAACAAGTAAAAGTAAGTAATAGATGCTATTAAAAGTAAGTAATAAAAACCATTAAAAGTAAGTAATAAAAACAATTAAAAGTAAGTAATAAAAACAATTAAAAGTAAGTAATACATACTATTAAAAGTAAGTAATAAAAACCATTAAAAGTAAGTAATAAAAACAATTAAAAGTAAGTAATAAAAACAATTAAAAGTAAGTAATACATACTATTAAAAGTAAGTAATACAAACAATTAAAAGTAAGTAATACATACTATTAAAAGTAAAAAACAACTAAAAGTAATTAATACATACTTTTAAAAGTAAGTCATAAAAACAATTAAAAGTAAATTATACAAATCATTAAAAGTACTACACATACTATTAAAAGTAAGCAATAAAAACAATTAAAACTAAGCAATACATACTTTTAAAAGTAAGTAATAAAAACCATTAAAAATAAGTAATACAAGCCATAATAATTTTGCTTTGTGAATGTAACGTTAATTTGACCAATACAAAAATAAATAAATGTGAATTTAGGGAATCAATTGATTTGTCCGTCTGTGTTCATTCGGTTTCTCTTTCTTCTCGTAGACATACTTCAGCAGTGACACCGGTCCTGAGTTCAGGATGTTCGACTCCCAGAAATACACGGGCACAGACCTCATGTTCAAAGACTCCACCGTGCGCCTCGTGGGCGTCGCTGACAAGAAGACCTACGAGGAGTGGCTGGGCCAGACCTACATGGAATCACTGGTCGATATGCAGTGTAACTCATCGAGTGCAGGTAAAAAAACAACACTAAATCACATCAATCATTCCTCACAATACAATTAAAATCCAACAAGACGCGTGTTGATTATGCTCGTGTTTCAGCTGACAGTCTGTACGGTCATGGAAAACCTGGAAAAGTCATGACATTTAAAATTTTTATTTTTTATTTCCAGGCCTGAAAAGGTCCTTGCAAAAAAATTTATTCCCTAAGGTTTTGGAAAAATCATGGAAATGTGTTACATTCATGTGTTCATTTACAGTTTGATTAAAAAAATTAACATTTATATAAATATGTATTCTTTTAATCAAACTATTTGTCTCATTGAAGGTATACACACCGATATTTAAAAAAATGTTTGGTTTTGGAAAATGTGTTTAATGTGGTGGAAAAGTCGTGGAAATCCATTGGTCAACATGCTGAGTGGACAGTACAATTAGCAATTATCACGTCAAATATTTTGTTTTTCTCATGTGTCTACATCTCCTTGTTTCATCAAAATCCAGCCAGTCTGAGATATTCTGTTAAAAAAAAATGCTCAAGTGCATGAAATTAATAATTCACAATATATGAGCCGATTGAAGACAGAAAAATGTACCCATAAATAAAAGACAGTAAAAGACACCATCAAGGGAAGCTGCTGCTGATGTTTGTTGTGTTTCCTACAGCCTCTCTAATACGCCCATGTCTTCCTCTCGTAGTGATGTCATCGGTGTGGCTGCTGCTGTTGGTCCCGTTCAGCTTCGTGCTCACCAACCTCTGGATGTAATGTGACACTCAGGCGTCCGGCCTCCACTCCTTCTCCCTTTCCTCATCTCCTTCTCCCTTCTTCCTCCATGTTCTCCAGTCCTCAGTGCTCACTCCTTTATTTCTATTTCCTTTTAAATTCTCACACAGAAGTCTTCAGAATTCATACAGCTTGAGCCCAGACCAATTTAGCCCAGCTTTCCTTGTCTGTCCCCATTTTTTTATTTTTTAAATGCATAATTTCGACCCGATTCTGGGTTGTTTTAACGTACGAGAGGATTTAGAAAGTGCTCGTGTTAAAATAAAGCACATCGTCGCCTATTTCTTATGAGATAAGAACGTTTAATTGCCAACGAACTTTCCGCTGTTGTAAATCTGACATGATGAGAGAAGGTGTTTACTGAAGGTGAGCTGCCATATCAGTGCGTATGCTGCCACCTGTTACATTCATTTAGTGCTTTGTGCATGCCTGCATCATCATTTTTACAAAGAACATATGTCACATTTCAACTTCTACCACAGAGTTCCGAATAATATCTATTGGTCATTTGACCTTTTACTTTCTGTAATTAAAAAAAAAAAGAAATACAATTATTTTATGCAGAGATGAGAGGATTGTTCTCATCTCTGCGAAGCGTTTGTAGCTCGAGTCAGAGGTTTATCAGCTTATCTTACCGTAAAGCGCTCTCTTTTAAATGGTATTGGTTGATAGCTACCTGCTTTAACTGACCTCAGATCAGCTCTCCCCTTCGTAAACGTGAATAGAAGTCAGATTGCTGTAGCTCCGATAAGCTAATGCCATATCAGTGAATATGCACTAGTGTTACCCCCACACACAGCTGTGCTGGGGATGGTGTGTGATGAGTGTTTGTCCGAATGTCCGCTTCATGCATTCTCCTCAAATGAATTATTCATTTTAACGTGATGAATTGATTTCTTATTATTTTTGTCGTGATGGGAACTTCTTTAACAGCAGATAGTGAGAATAACTTCCACCTGCAGCCATTTCTCAGTTTACAACTTTTTAGAAATTCAGTTTACACATTTGAAACAAATCAAGTAGAGAAACCCTGACACACGGGTTTGAGAATCACATAAATATAACATATTGTAGTTTTTTGCTGGAGAGACAATGAGTTTTAGTTTTTTTCTGTGTGATTTTAATGAGTTTGTGTCAGTTGAGGAAAAACTCTGACCTCTGTTGGTCATGCAAGTGTCAAAAGAATAAGAGTAAAAAAGAATTTAATAAAAGAAAAGAAAAGTTCATACTCCAGCTCTCCAGCCTTAACCCAAACTCTCTTCAGAAATGTGTCTTTCTAACTCAAATATGTTCCCGTCATCTCCTCTACTTCCTGTTGCTCGATGCAGTTTCCTGTTATTAATGTTGATTGGATGTGTATTTTTCCTTTGTTGAAGAGATTTATTTTTATATGAAGTCCAGATGCCATATCAGTGTATATGTACTGACTCATGCTGTCAGAAACAAATAACCTTATCTTCCTCCTGATAGAGATTTATTTCTATGTGAAATGATGTAACATGTAACTAATATTTAGTTGCCAGGCCAGTGAGTCTGCACAAGTATTGTGTTTGTTCAAATGGAATAAAGCTATATTAAATGCAATCTGTTGAGCTTCTTATTTCATTGAATGTTTGTGTTAAATGTTAAAACCTTTCTGCAGATGTCATATAAAGACGCACGTCGTGTCATAAGTGAGCGAACTTAGTTTCAGGATCGGCAGTAAAATGTGTTTCATAATCGATTAATCATCCCGGTATATTCTTGATAAATGATGAGAGGAAAAAAATTGTTTTACTTAAATGAATGAATCATGAAGAGGAATGGAGCCCGGGACCAAAGTTGACTCTTAAAGGTACAGTACACGATAACGATCGCGGTCACTGCAGCAATAAAATGTCCTCTTATCTTTCTCAGTCTTTCCAGTGTTTTATTTCTCCGTCGTCGTGGCAGGTAATTAACTAAAATACAACGTGAAAGCGATGAACTGTGGACGCCTGTGAACCCTGTGACTCGTTAACCCTGACCACACATGACTATATTTAAGATCTAGACTTGATATAACTAACTTAACATTATAATAATCATTTAGACTTTTTTTTCTTTTAAAACTTGCTTTATATCCATATCATTATTGACACCGTATAGCAGTTATAAGTTAGAATTTGTATTTATACAATCAGAGTAAAATGGGTGAAATCAGCAAATCATTCTCTATATGTACATTGTTTGACAGGTACAGTCGTTATTAACCAAGACACCATCCTAGAGATCCATAAAAGCTTTTTGGGAGGGTAGTGCACCATATCGTGGGGGGAATGGGAGGAACACAACCGGACATGGATAACAGACTGTAAAGCTGCCAGAGATAGAAGGCAGTACTGAGGGTCTCTCTTCATTGAATCAATGTCCATTTATTTTAGAAAAGTGCATTTAACTTTCACTTTTTCCAATTCTACAACACAGTTCCTTCTTGTCCACAAGCTTTCTAGAAGATGAAATAAACACTGCGGATCCCCAAGTGTGAAGACAGAGAATGTATTTAGTTTAACCCAATAACATGTCTGTCCATCAGTCAGTCTGGAGCTCTGGAACAAGAGTAACCACCATTCATGGTAGTGAACTGATCAGTGTCCTGAATGAGGTCACCTTATCACACTGTGCTATTGCATAACAACACCTGCACCCCTTCAGGCACAGTTGGTTCAACACGCCACGAAAACAAAAATATGTCATCTTATTAATACCTGCCCTAATTTTTGGAACCAACCCCAAACTCCTTTTTCCCCTTTTTTATTAAATTTTCCTCTTTTCAATTCATAAGCCTGAAAAATTTTCCTTTTTCCTTTTTCCCCTTTCCTTTATTATTAATTTAAACCTCCTAATCCCATTAATTACCCCCTTTTTTTTTTTGGCATTACTTTTAAGTTTTATCTTTTTAGCCCCAAATTTTAATCAACAGTTATTTTATAAGGTCCTTCTGTTTTTCTTATTATTTTAATAGAGCTTTATTATTACTGGTATAAAATTTAAAGTTTGAATTTTTTTTTGCGCCAATTAAAAAATAACTAAAATTTATCAAAGCAATTGATTTAAATTATTAAAGATCCAATAAGTATAATTATTTGGTAAAAAACGGGTTTGTCAAAAGTTTCATTCTTGTTAAGTACTTAATTATGGGTTCCCCTTTTTTTAATTAAAAAATATTTTTTAGAAAGTCCGGGGAAATAAAGTTATTTTTTAGGGGTTTAAAAACCTTTTCAGAGGTTTTTTTCCCCTTTTTCTTAGTTTCCTCATGGATTGTTCCATTTTGTTTCAAAACCCAAACATTTAAAACTTTATTAAGAAAAAACTTCCCCTCTCAATCGGGTGTAAACTCGGAGTCACAGTCCTTTTTAAGTAAAAATTTTTTTAAATTTGGTTTTTCCCTTTTTAAGCTCTTTTTTTCCTTGGTCATTGATATTAACTCCTTGAACCCGTTGCAACCCAAATTAAAAAAGTGTTCATAAAAAAACAACCTTTTTTCCAGGGGCTTTAAAATTCCCAAATTAAGCCATAAACTTATTATTAAATAGGGAAAAATAACAAATCCTTATAATTACCCCCAATTAATAATTAACATAAACCATTTTCCTTTTTTTAATATTAAATTTTTTTGGGAAAAAACCCACTAATTAAAGTATCAATAAAATATTATTTTTCTGTCTTTTACCCACCATAATAGGATTTTATTTTCCCAATTAAACCTTGTTTTCACTACATTGCCCCGGGCACAGATTAAAAAGTTTTTTTTGGCCAAAAATTAATCTGAAAGCCCTATTTGGGCCAAGGCCACTGGGGGGTTTTTTAAAGGGTTACGCTACTAGACATCCGGAAAAAAATCTTGAAAGAAAATATTGGATCTTTGTAAAAAAACCAAAAGGGATCCAACTATTTCTGTTTGTTGAATTGAAACAGTCAAAAATTCTTTTTGAAGTTCCATTTGGGGGGTTTCTAATTCATTCCCAAACGCCAGGGAAAAATAAAAGCTTTGTTGTGGGGCCCCTTTTTTGGGGATTGAAGTAATGTCAAAAAATTTCTTATCCCACAGGCTGGTGAGCTTGTGGGTACAATTTAAACCAAAAACCCTTAAGGAGGGCCACGCCTATAAAAGTCCGAAGAGCAAACCAAATTCGCGTTAAACCGGCAGACCCCACAAGACCGCCCTTTTCAGCTTCAAAGGGGGCATTTTGGGTTTTAAGTCAAAAACCCCAAAGTCAAAAAATCAATTTGGTTTGGGATTTTTTTTTCGGTTGACAATAGACGTCAAAAAAATGGGGGCGCCATATGGAAGGGGGTGGGGCCCAAAGGTAAAAAATAAACAGGATCCCAGTCAAAAATGTGCCCCGGGACTTATTTTACGGTAGCTGCAGAGAGTGGCGCACTAATGGAAAGTGCACTCTGCATGGGTTTAATCATGAACCCTGCATTATTCTTTGTATTTTATCACTTTGTAAATACAAGTGATATTGTGCGTATGAACTAAATGTCTGTTTGGCATTAAGACTAATTGAAGTATATGTTTTTTTAATCTGAACATTAAATATGTAGTGAATATTCATCATTTATTCAAGTTTTCATTTGTAAAAGTCAGCTATTTTTTATAAGTTGTGCTTTATTTAACTGAATGTATGACTACAAGTAGTGCTTTGGCTTCATGCATGAACGGCTGATTAAGCTTGTTCAAAGTTTTTCCTTAGCTTAAGGTGTCAATCCTTTTTTTTGAGTTGAAAAAGAAAAGTCAATTGCTTTATATAGCTGGTGTGGGACCTGACGCTATCCTACTTAAAGGATTTATACTGGACACATTTCATGTTAGTGCAGGTCTGGCCAGGGCTAGAAAGAGTATAAACAGTGGCATCCAGCTTCACATGCCTGAGTCCTTCGAGTCTCCAGGCTGACTCACATGTCACTGCCTCCGTCTGTCAGCGTCCAGCATATCTATCTACGTCCAGCATGCTCCGTCCAGTCCAGTATATCTTAGATACTCTCCTCATCCAAATCTAGTCTAAAGTCATCCCATCATCTCTCCTACTCAGTCCGTCTAGTCCAGTCCCAGTCCAGTCCATCCAGTCTTCAGTCATGCCAGTACGTTCAGCCTTCCAGCTCATCCAGTCCCTTCCAGCCAGTCTGAATAGAGCTGCTGATTAGCCGCCCATCCATGAATTACCCTGGTAACTGCCGTCCTCCCTTGCAGACCATGCAGCGACTGGCATGTACCCCGCGTACCCTCACAGTGGGCAGCCGGTACATAGTGCGGGGAGGACTGCAGGGAGGACGCGGAAGGGAGCAGGCAGAGTAGTGCAGGGGCAGGAGGAAAAGTGGGTGAGGCTCGGACGATCCCCCCCGCACTGCGCCGCCGCGGGAGAAAAGACCGGGTGGGCCGCCGCGCTGCGTCGCTGCCAGCCGCGGGCAGCGGCCTCTGATGACGGCCTCGACGGAGACGGGACCTGGTGGGTTTGATTTGACTAGATGACCCATGACTTTGAGCAGTTGAAGAAAGATTCCAGAACTATTAAACCGATATTGACCCGGTGCCGCCCGATGCAACTCAATTTGTATGTACGACAGAGTTTTTTTAGGATCCCAAGAGAGAAATGGAAAACCTAGAATCCCCAGAGTCTTAGAGCTGACATCCGTTGTTTTCTCTCCGCCACCAGATGGAAATCAGCGCAACCATTTAACCCGGCAATAAAAATCTGGTCTATTCCGCAGCAAAGATATAGCTGAACCGTGTCCCGATTCTAAAAATTAGTTGAGTATGAACAATTCTGTGATAACATCTGCCTTAATCCGTGTTCATTAAGATTAGCCTACTCGTCGCGCAAAGTACTTTTCAACCCGAAGGTTGTATAACGTCGTCTCTAGACTCCAAAGAGGCTTCTTTTTAAAAGTCTTGAGAAAAGAAATCAATTCAACAAAATAATGATAACTCAAGGTCTATTTTTATAACCATTATACAATACAACATGCTTTCACTGATGGACAAATACTCCCATCACCCTTCACCAGTGTCAGAAGAAACATTAACTTCCTCCAGAAAACAACAGCCAGTGGCATTTCAAAAAGCTCTAGTGACTAAACCTGCTGGTTTCCCGGCTTATATTTAGAGAGGGATCTCATTACAGCAAAGTCATTTACTCCTCTGATGGTTTGGAAACACATCCACGCCGAAGAGCTAACGCATGCCCATAAAGAAGCTAAATTAGCTTGACATTTCGCCATCGGGGAAGAAGTATTTGTGGACAAGAGCTTATCTGGTGTCATACTTTACAGCTCACATGTGAGCATTCGTATCGGTCTAGATTGAGACTGGTGTGATACGACTGAAGCGGAATCACTGGAAAGGATTTGACAGGTAGAAGCTCTACGTCAAAGCTTAAAAGAAAGGCATCTGGTCCTTTCCACACGGATGCTGATGTGCAGTGTTTCATCATCCGTGCTTTTATTTCATCAGTTTCCTTTGTCATCCCTGTACACCGCGGAAGGGGTTGATGCGGGGCCGCTTGAGAACATGAGTTTTTCCGTCAAGGAAAATAATGGCAGGACTTTCAAGTCAACGCCATAAAATCAATATCAGGGAACTCGACATGTGAAATATCTTCCCCCGCCCCTGGACTGGTGAAACTGCTTTTATCTTGTTTTTTTGAAGGAAATTTTAAACATTTACACTTCAGGTGAGCTTACTGTTCCCATTTCTCAGTGGGGTTGTTTGGCGGATCGGTCCTCCATCTGTCAGATGCTGATTGACTGAGATGAAAGATGAATTTGCTGTAACAGACGGCTGCTAAGTGAAGAAAATAGCACAAATGGGAATGTGAGAGAGAGAGAGAAGGAGAGAAGGGAGATAATAATAATATAATGAACAAAATTCTCAGGGGAAACACTTTCATTGATTTGTGGAATATCCATGTAGCATTATTAAATGCAGAACAACTGAACCGCAAGGGTGAAAGGGAAAAAAACATTATTAAAAAATAACAAGTAAGAGATGTACATAATTGATTTCCTTTGATCGGTCCGTGGTTCTATCACTGTCTTGTAAAACCAATATGTTTTCTGGAGTGAAAACTTCTCCAGAGCAGAACTGCTTACGTTAGCTCGACAATAAAGACTGTTCTGCAGGAAAGGTGCGGCAGAAAAGTCTATTCTGATATCCGTCTGGGGGGGAAACAATTAGAAGATAACATGTTAATTCGCACCATGAATCCATATTCATTAAGATGTGTTTACCAGCCTTGAGAAGTGATAGTTACCTTCGCATTGAAAATGCGGAAGGTAATGTTTTGATCGCCGTGTATTTGTATGCGTGGGTGCATGCATGCGTGTTATTCGCATAAGTCAAAAAGTATTAAACCGAATCGCATGAAATTTGGTGGGATGATTAGTTATTATCCGGAGACCATGTGATTAGATTTTGGGATCGATCGGGTCAAAGGTTAAGGTCATGGTCATGAAAAAGGTCAATCTTCTTGAATCGCATGACATTTGGTGGGATGATTGGTTATTATCCGGGGATCATTTGATTAGATTTTGGGATCAATCGGGTTAAAGGTCAAGGTCATGAATAAGGTCAAACTCTTCTTGAATCACATGGAATTTAGTGGGATGATTGGTTATTATCCGGGGACCATTTGATTAGATTTTGGGATCGATCGGGTCCAAGGTCAAGGTCATGAAAAGGTCAAAATCTTATTTTTACCAATTTATATTCAATTGGCATGCAACTAATGCCAACATGTTCATAATTCAATGCCCAATCTTGTGATATGCGAAGGTATGCACTCTACCGAGTGCCCGTTCTAGTTGTATATTGTTTTCTGTGACTCCAAAGAGGCTTTCTTATGTCTAAGAAAAGAACTAATTCAACAGTTGTTTGACCAGTTAGAGAGGGTTTGACAAAAGTAATTTGTTGGCATTGTCGGATATAGTGTTTTCTTTTGTTCTGCTCGTACGAGGACACCATTTCTATATCTCTGAATTCCTTGCTTTTCAATGTGCCTTTGTGAATTTTGGGGGGCGATTGATGATGTCTTGGTTAAGTTTCCCGAAACTTCATCCCTTTATGAAAAGAAAAAAAAAACTCAACGTCAGAAAGACCAAAAGAAAACCTTAACACCAGCAACCCTACAATTTCTGCAAGGTACCTTTTTGATGGAAGTTTTAACGAGAGAATCGATTTTTAAATGTCTCACGCAAAGATAAACTGTATAAATATCTCACGCAAAGGTAAACCAGCGAGAATATTCTAAATATAGCGTCCACATAAACTGGTAAGGACAACAGTTCCCCTTGCATCCATTGTAAAAGGACTCCATGACCTCCTCCAGTGTGGAAGGCTGATGTCGATTCCATTAGTTTTCCTTCACTGGCACCGGGTGGAGCCAGTGAGTGTGAATCCCACATCCAGGATAGTTTCATGTGAACATAATTCAGGATGAAACGGACTGTCGGGTTTGGACAGCAGACCCAACTGTGCACTATCCTTCTTCCATGTCTTGTTTCCGGCCGAGAGGACCTGTCCTTCATAGCCGCTGGACTGTTGAAGCTTGCAGGTCGTTACGCCTCGTAGACGTCTCGGCGGGAGAGGCTGCGGTCCTAATATCACGCTTCACAACGCGCTCAATATCCCGCAGCCTTCTGGAGAACTTCACCTTATCCTCGGTGCTCCAACAGCGCCTCGATACAAGTGTTCCTCCTGCTCGCTCGCTAAAGATCAGTGTCAGCTGAGTGCAACACTTATACCAGTCCAGGTTTTTTCGTGACAGAATTTCTGTCAAGCTGGAGGCAAAAAGTTTCCACCCCAGAGTTTTTTTCCCTCTGATACATCGGCGTCTTAAAACATGACGCTCTAATCGGAATCTGTTGGCAGAGACAACTGTCACGATTGAGCTCCTCGGGTCCCTGCAGCAATCATCCTAAGGCTAATTGAACACAATTATAGTCACAACAGATTTCGTTCAGTCTGTTCCAATTCAATACAGGCCATTTCCTGACTGATCAATCCCTTTTTTTAATTATTCTCCCGGTGGTTCTGACGATTGTCTGTGAAAACCAAAAACCAAAAGAATAGTTTGCAGATTCAAAACTTTATGACCTCTAGCTTTCTCTCGCTCCCTTCTGAGTAAACGCCCGTGGAACATCCATCACGTAAGAATAGAGAGATCACAGGATTCGAGCGATGGGATTTGACAGTAAATCTGAATTTAAATCCTTTTGAGGAATGGGAGGATGGTGCAGTGCGCAGTATGTCAAGGTAGCCTCAATGGAAAGCATTGCAGGCTTTGGTGTATACTGCACTTTATGACTGGTCCAGATCAGTTCACCAACATTATAAAGTGTACTTCTAGTGGTATAAATCAATGGTACACTTTAAATGAATACATCACTGAGGTTTCTGCCTGTACCCCAAAAATATGGAATTAAATTTCATTCCGAGATCTCAACATCTCT